>NW_026973691.1:522500-597500 GCF_035594125.1 Scylla paramamosain | reverse complement strand
TTAGCCTGTAGATCTTGCACCGCCAGGCATGTCAAGGTCCCTTTTCTGAAATGCGTTTGGTTTCTCATAAAGACTGTTTTCAAAAGCCATAGAGATAATGCGCCAGGTTCTCATGGGTGTTTTTGTTCATCAGTAGTACAAAATTCTTGTTAGACTATCATTAGAATCAAAATCACTTTAGGAATCGCCAGTCACGCCTAGTAAGAGTCGAGCTGAGACGCCGAAACGTTTCACAATGTGGTTCTGTAATCACGCGAGGAGTTTGCGTTTGTGCGTCAGTAGGTAAGACCTCTGACATACTTTGATTTTCAGTATCGATGACATTTTTCACAGTGCTCTTGTTTCCTCCATCCAAGAATGTGAGTGTGTAGTAATCAGGGTTGTCATTGTGTGAGTGTGTAGTAACCAGGGTTGCCATTGTGTGAGTGTGTAGTAACCAGGGTTGCCATTGTGTGAGTGTGTAGTAACCAGGGTTGCCATTGTTACTGCGAAGTCCGTTCCAAGTGAAGCGCAGGGTTGTTTTTTGCGTCGATCTCTGCCCTAGTCCTTGGATTCCAATAGCCTGCGTGGGGAAAAATTAAAGCTCACTTGAGGTCAGGAAACTAACCTGATCATAGTGACGCAGACTGTTTGAAACACACACACACACACACACACACACACACACACACACACACACACACACATTTTTTTTTTTATTTATTTTTTATTTATTTATTTATTTATTTACTTATTTAATTATTTACTATTATTTGTTATTTCGTCAGCAGGAGCCTCCCCCTGGGGGTTCTAATTTAGTTAGCGCACATCTCTACAACCCACCGGTCCACCTGGCCTCTGGAGGGCACGACGATGATTTGGTGGGAGCACCTTTTGGCGTCCATCGCATATAGAAATAGCGTTTTCAGTCTTGGAAACACCTTCATGGAGGTAACTTTTGACGGCGCGTCTTTCTTGTTTTATGACATTCCTTCATGAGAGCCACCGCTTTGCCGTATTCTGCATATTTTGATTGATCTGCATGTGAGGGAAAGTTTCTGCCTGGCAACTCACGCAACTCTCGCCTCATCACTGCAGCTCGAGCTGGAGCGCAAAAAAATGCGCGAATCATTTGCCATAACACACTTCATATACGGGATAGCCAGTTTTGTTGACCCCATCAGACTCAGCAGTAACTGTAGAATCAACATGTATTGTAAAAACTTAACAAAAAAAAAAAAAAAAAGAAAACGGTATTACGACGAGTTGAACTGTGAAGATGTAAAAATAAAAAGTGTATGACATGTTTTACTTATGCTCGCTATTTTTTAACAGTTAATCATTGAATAATGAAATAAATTATTACATCAATTAGGAAAAACTCTCGTGAACACGAAAGTGTGATCAAAATGCAGATGAAGCTCCACGCATTGTAAAACACAGCGTCACTTATTGCAACATGTCGTTCCGCCGCAACCATCACGGTGGCGCGACTCTTGGCGCGATGGTTGGTGGTCGGGGAGGGTCCCGGGTAGGGAGGCGTGGGCAGCAGCGACACAGCATTTTCGTGCAGGTGTGGTGCAATATTGCGCAATGCCAAGAACAACCTCAATAAGAACGGCGAGGTCCGTATGAGCCGGTTTGAGACGAGTCAAAAAAATTGGAACCCTCCAGTCGCTGGGGAAGGTCCTTGAAGTTGCTCCGCAGCTTAAAGCACCTGTTACCTGATTATTTTTTTTTATTTCCTCAAATGACACATAACCTGGGAAAGAAAAACAATGATTGAGGAGAGGAGGGAAAAAAGATCATTATTACGGAGCGAGAGAGAGAGGAGAGAGAGAGAGAGAGAGAGAGAGAGAGAGAGAGAGAGAGAGAGAGAGAGAGAGAGAGAAAGAGAGAGAGAGAGAGAGAGAGGATGAGGAAAGTGAGTGTGTGTGTGTGTGTGTGTGTGTGTGTGTGTGTGTGTGTGTGTGAGTGTGTGGTGTGTGTGTGTTGCGTGGTTTGTGTTACCACCCCCATTCGTGAGGATTTCTTTTACTATTAGTATAATTTTTTAATGTATTAAAGAGAGGGACCAAGTACAAACGAATGGTAAAAAAAAAAGTTCATAAATGTTGTCCCTAAAGAAGAACAAAGAATTATGTTGTTGTTGTTGTTGTTGTTGTTGTTGTTGTTGTTGTTGTTGTGGGGGTGATGGTGGAGGTGGCGCACCACACTACCTAGTCTGCCAGAAGCGTCTCACGTGCCACCTTCACCACCGTAAGTCTCACACAGGCACAAGTACGGAGTCTCACATTGGGAAATTGCGATGAAGGAGGATTCTTTGGAGAGGGAGGGGTCGGTGGCGGCGCCCACGTCGTTGGCAGGGTTGGCGATTACGGTGTGGTTCGTAAAGGGCAGCAGATCTTTTAATGCTATCGTTGCTCTTCCCCCAGAGTTGACAACACCGTATTTAACGAGGGGATTCTTGACTTTCTCACTCGATGGCTTCAGAATGAATTGCACTTTCATACTGTAACCATTATATTTAACGCAATTGTTTTCCACGGTAGCTGTGCATCTTCTGGAATCACACTGAAGACTTCTCACCCTAACTTCAGGTTCTGTTGGGGTGAGAACACACGACTAAGGTGGTTATAAGGGACTTGCATCAACATTACATACGTTGTTACATTTATCCACGTACTTCTCTTAGACTGCCTGCAGAAGAAAGAAAAAAAGAGAAAAGATTATCATTATTATTTTCTTTTGCGTTTTTACCTTTACTAAACAAATCAAAGGCAAACGATATTGAAGAAAATTACCTTGGTTTTTCTTTTAAATTTTATCTATTAATCTATTATCTTATTTCATTTATTTACTTATTTTATTTTTGTTGATGCTACACTAAAAGATGTTCAGAGACCACACGTAAAGCGTAAAGAGAGAGAGAGAGAGAGAGAGAGAGAGAGAGAGAGAGAGAGAGAGAGAGAGAGAGAATGTGTGTGTGTGTGTGTGTGTGTGTGTGTGTTAGTCTTTCAGTAAGAGTGAAAAGAAATACAAAGAATATATATAACTTTCAGCCATAATGAAATGAGGAGACAAGAGAAGAGCGAAAATGCGCGACTCACCTGTAGCAGGGGTGACTGTAGAATTTCTTGCTGTTATTTTGCCAGTGGTCTTTTCTCGTATTTGGAAAGTCGTATTGGTGTAAGGGCGTGCCGAAATTTTCATGGCTAGCCTGTTTAACTTTGCGTCTTGCCAGTTACTGAATTTTGTGTCATAATCACACGCCAGGAAGTCTAACTGTTGATGTAATGAAGTGGAGAGAAGAGAGGCGAAATGCTAGAATGCTGTTGAAAGCTGCAGTAAAGTGGCTAATATTACTCGGCTGTGAACACACACACACACACACACACACACACACACATACACCGTTCAGACTTATTAGCAATCCCCACCTTGTATCTAAACTGGTCCTTACTGAGATCAAGGTGACTCGGCCTGAAGGTTACACGATTGGGTTCAGCATAGATATCGATCCTTACTTTTCTCTGTCCTGTGGGTGAAGGAGCAAAGAGGAAGAACTGTCATTGGCCTCTCATTGTCACGGAAACTTTGATGAAAATAATGAAATGGAAAAGGAGAGTTGGAGGGCCTCGGATTGTGTACACCCCACGCAGGGACTGAACAAAGAACATTTATTTTTAGTGTCTTCGTGTTTTACTCTCTTAGGAAAGACAATCAGTTTGGAATGCGTCGAGCATGATGGAGGAAAGAGCGGTGCACGTTTCCCTCTCCTCTGGGATGGTTTGGAAGGTGGGAAGGGAGAGGGAGAGGCTATAGGAGAGAGTAGGAAGGTGTGGGTTGAGGGTGGGGAAGAGACGTGCCATGGACCGGGAAAGGCTGGACTGGAAGAGAATGAGAGAGTTCTGGAAAAGGTCGCTGGCTATGAGAGACTGGGCTACACTGGGAAAGTTTAGGGAAGGTTCCATGCCAGATCGCAGGCAGGTGGACATTAGGGGAAGGAACAGAGCAAGTATGATGATATTGAACCGTATTGTTAAACGGTTTTGCTTCTCACAAAGACTTTTCACAAGTCACAAAAAATCATTGGTGCCGTATCTTAACATAACCTTTTTTTTCTTCCATTGATGATACAGATTAGTTGTTAAAACTCCAACTACAATCATAAAACCATCCTTGAAAACCCCCTCTAACTTCTACAATCTGTCAGAAGTAGTGGAGATAACACCTGGAAAAGTTTCAGTATACAGACCTTGGTTAATATCTCCGTTATCTGCATGGATGTCTCTTCTACTTGTTGTGCTCCTGTCAACAAAGCGTTACAAGAGCCTTAGCCTCACTTCTACAAATTACACTTGGGTTTTGCTTTTCTTTTTCTTTTTTTCCGAAAAGTGTGCTGCATTTCCTGATGTGATGCGATGAAAGGAAGCATGTACGAACTTCGTCAGAGAGAGAGAGAGAGAGAGAGAGAGAGAGAGAGAGAGAGTTAACAATATCATAATACAGACTTGTAATGCAAGAGAAGAAATGATGATGATGATGATGATTTTGTGTGTGTGTGTGTGTGTGTGTGTGTGTGTGTGTGTGTGTGTGTGTGATATTCTTTTCATACTCACTTGATATGACAAGCATGGCTGGTCAGGAAGACGCAGGCTGTGTATACAGAGAGAGAGAGAGAGAGAGAGAGAGAGAGAGAGAGAGAGAGAGAGGAGAGAGAGAGAGAGAGAGAGAGAGAGAGATTCAAATTAATACAGCAACATAAAAAATGGAAACTATATACTTGTACGCGCGCGCACGCCCACACACACACACACACACACACACACACACACACACACACACACACACACACACACACACACACACACACTGGAATACACCACAAAAAAAATTATTAATATTTGTATTGTTTATATTAAGTAAACATGTGCATAACAATATGACTTACTGAAAACAGTGACGAATACCACGCGTGTCTTCCACATTGCTTCTCCTGTCACCTCCTGAGAAAGAGAGAGAGAGAGAGAGAGAGAGAGAGAGAGAGAGAGAGAGAGAGAGAGAGAGAGAGAGAGAGAGAGAGAGACGATTTTAATTTGTCAGTTAGGAAGAAACAGGACAATTAAATGGTAAAACGCTTTAAGCATTCTCAAGAACATTTTTCACAGGCCACATAGTTTATTATTATTATTATTATTATTATTATTATTATTATTATTATTATCATTACTATTATTATTATTATTATTATTATTATTATTATTATTATTATTATTATTCAGTTCCTATGTGTGTTTTTCGCACTGATGATGCGATCACTAGAATCGATGACAGTACAGATGAAAACCTCTTTACCTTCCACCACAGTCTCTTCAAAGGAGTCGACATGAAAGGCTTTTTAATGTTGAAGAATTTGATCTTTGGTTCGAGTGTGTGTGTGTGTGTGTGTGTGTGTGTGTGTGTGTGTGTGTGTGTGTGTGTGTGTGTGTGCGCGCACACGTGCAAGCTGCCGATGAGGATTTCCTGTCTAGTTTAAGATAAGCTAACTTATTATCGACTCACCACTAACAACCTCACTCACTTCTTTATTAATTTTCAGGATCAATTTGTTCTTATCTCTTTCCTGAATCAAACCTTTCTCAAACCTGAAAGCGTCACTTCATGCCTTGTCTTTATTATTAACCCCAATGTTTGTGTTTCAGTCAGCCCTTTCGCGTCCCTTAGATTCCTCCTTTAAGTCCCCTCTTAGCTGCATTATTTTTAACACTCGTGCTTGAAAGTGGAAACGGTAGAGCTTATAATAATAATAATTTCCTAAAGACTTTACAGTACCTGCTCATGTTTGCTGTGTGATTTCTGCTATATTAGAGTGTGTGTGCCAGATGCAATGCGGAAAACTAACTGTAAGAGGTGGAAATTGGGATCTCTCTAACCGTGGTTTCTTCTACGACAAGAATTCCCATCATCAACTATTAAAGAGTTAACAGATTAACACTTCTCAGCCTGTCATCTGATGCTCGTGCAGGGAGAAGGAGGTTAATAAGCGTCGATCAAATAAATTGTTCGTGGTTCATGATAGTGTTCTTTTTTTTCTGGCCATAGAAGAAACCACGCTTGGAACGATCTCAAAGTTCACCTCCTTATGTTTTCTGTGGAGTACGGATAAAGGACGGAAGGTTATCATGATACACTTTCCAAGAGTCAGGCAGTACGTACTGTCGCAAGCTGCTGCACTGTAAAGGAAGCCTGATGGCTTCCTGCAGCTTCCTACATTTTATGTTTTTATGTTCTACGTATCACGCGATGACGTCTCGCGTTTCTAAACACTGAGAATCTTACCTGCAGCCTGCCGTAAAAGGTAACATATATAGATCTTTACAGAGGCTTGCCAAGGATCGAACCCTTGAGACAATGGACCGTATTCTGAAACATTTCTGCGCCGCACCTCACTAATTTCAAAAGGCTCTAGAATCTAGATGAAGTTATACAGGTTTTTCATCATTTTTTTAAATTTTATATATATATATATATATATATATATATATATATATATATATATATATATATATATATATATATATATATATATATATATATATATATATATAATGTTCTAGTTACAGATTAACAAGATCTCTACATTATTAACAAGAGAAACATTGTTGGGAACCCAGCTAATAGTTTCTGTGGCCTTTGAAAACAGTGGTGGTGAGAGAGAAGAGCGCTTCTGAATGCGTGCCTTATATGCGCTGTACACACCGAGCCGCAGCCAGTCCCGTGAAATGATATCAGCCATCACTGGTGCGTATTCTCAAATGTTTGGGAGTGTTACCTTAGGTGTATCTGACAGTCTTTAGTGGACGTCATCGCGGCTTTCCAGCGTTTTCATGGTTCTAGTGAGGAGAACATTTCGTTAGAACCCGACTCATCCTCATTGTGGCCTTTGAAAGTAATCCTGACGAGAATCCAAAACTAACCGAACCTATCCGAGCAGAACAGACCCCGATCTAATATAACCGAACAGAACCCACCTTAACCGAACCTAACCGATGGGAGCCCAGCCTAAGCTAACCTAACCTAACCTAACCTATCCGAACCTAACCAAAGTTAACCAATTATTTCACCGCTGCTCCATTTTTACTGTGACCAGCCAGCTAGTCATAACGCGGACGACAGACATGGTTACTTGTGTTCTCATGGGTGCTTCTATTGGCGGTGCAGAATCCTTTGTTCAACTATCGCATGAATCATGATAAGCACTGTGGAAAGGCCGGTCAGCTCCACTACAGCAGGACAGTAAGAGTCACCGAAAGGATGTGAAGCTAAAGTGTCAGAGGTTCAAGTCTGAGGTGGAAGGAAACCATCTGGACTGAACCCTGTCACGCTGAAGCCTTCATAAGCCTCCACAGGTTTTTGAAGATGTTTTTTTTTTTTATGATTCTATTGATAGATTAACATTTCTACATTACTGACAGGTGAAATTCTTTTAGAACCCGGCTAGTCATTTCTATGGCGTTTGAAAATAATTGTGTGAGAGAGCAGAGCACTTCTGAATACGGAACAGTGACTCATGGCTTGCCAGAGGACGCCAAACAAAGGCCCTCAAACAGGAGAAAGACAAGAAGCGTATCAGTGAGTAAATAAACAAGGGATAAACAATAATAAGGAAGGAAAATGAACTTGCATACATACTATCAGAGAGAGAGAGAGAGAGAGAGAGAGAGAGAGAGAGAGAGAGAGAGAGAGAGAGAGAGAGAGAGAGAGAGAGAGAGAAGGAACTGCGGCAAAATTGCAAAGGAAGGGAGTCACAGAGAAAGATGCAAGGGACAGAAACAACTGGAGGAGACTTGTACATGGCACATTTAGAGAAACGGCGAAAGAAGAAGTACGTCATGTTATTTGATTAGTGAATATGACTATACCTTTCTTCCAGGCAGGGAATGACCTCAGCGTGATGCACGAGGGCAGTGGGTCTGCTGCGTCCGGCGTGGTGATGGTTGGCGTGGGCACTAGACGAGTTGTAATAATCCACCGCGAGCTGCCAGGATGCCTGCGTGATACCAAGTACTTATATTTCTGAAGTTCTGAAATATTCCCGATTCTGTTACATTCAAGAAAACGCAGACTTTACAGTGCCCGGGCTCTCACCTGAATTATTTTCAAAAACCCATATTAGATTATTAGTCCTGTTTCCATTGGAGTTTCTCTGATTGGTCCTCGTTAAGTTATCGCTTTAATCATGGAAACTCTCTCGATAATCCCAATCATTTCCACTACAGCTTGTAAGTAGTCACGATAAGGCGCTGAATTGTTTGAGAACACGGTCCCTTGCAATAATTGTTGCCGAGAGAGAGAGAGAGAGAGAGAGAGAGAGAGAGAGAGAGAGAGAGAGAGAGAGAGAGAGAGAGAGAGAGAGATGAAACGAAAGATTAAATAAGCAAACAGACAAGGCGGTCATGACAGAATTTGGTTAGGAGCGTATAATGGTGTGTTGCGTGCGTGACTTGGTGAATATTGTGTAAAACAGACTGATAGAAGTGGCACTGGGGAGGCGGCGCATGAGGACTGTGGCTACTTTCAGCACCATCCTTGCTGCACTGGTGACACCTGTGGGCGGTGCTGTGTACGAGATGCAGAGCCAATCAACACCAGGGCAAGGTCATTCTGTTGACCTCACAGATGGCATATGCACATGCACTGGTGGGGGAAAATGGAATACCTTGAAAGCACCAAGCTGCAGCTGCAGAGCACAGCATGTCAGCTGTGCCGCAGGTGTTGCCACTCTGCAGGAAATAGAACGTGGCTGGCAGGAGTGACACTAGGACGAGAAAATCTCCCCGATGGGAGCTTTTTTTGCAGGACTGCAACAGGGAATTTCTGCAACTGAAAAAGAAGATACGAGGGGAGTAATACCCACGATGTGCGAAGAGCAGAGAGTGTCACCCTCCAGCGCAGGCTTCTTCTCCTTGACAGGCTTCTCCACAAACACCTCCTGACTCTTCCCACGTGGCAGAAAGTTTAGTCATTCTTGTGAAAAGATTTGGGAATGAAGACACCAAGGAAGCACTTGAAGAAGTGCAGAAGACTTTGTCTTCAATAAAGTTCCCAGGCTTATACATACACGCTTATACGTAAAGGAAAGCCAGAATCAACCACGAAAATAAGATAAATAACCTCCAAAATGCCTTAAGTAAATTGAAGGATACAGGCCCGTTCACAGCACCCACCTTGAACACATGACGTCATCAAACCCAGACGGAGACCTTTCCTCCTGCCTCCCCGTGTCTCCTTGTCAATATTTCCCTCAGTTTCCAGGGTTTTCCAGGAATTTACATGTGTTTTCAGACTGAAATGCGTTGATCGTAGTAGAAGGAAGAGGAAGAAATGAGGAATGGAAGTGTGAAAGTGAGTGTAGTAGTAGTAGGAGTAGTAGTAGTAGTAGTAGTAGTAGTAGTAGTAGTAGTGGTGGTAGTAGCAGTGGTAGTAGTAGTAATTGCTGTCGGTGGCATAGCACTATTATTATTTCGGCTGAAGGACGGATGTGGGAGTAGGTGGGTGTATGAAAGGGTGGATTGGGTAGATAGCTAGTTGGGTGGATTAATTGCTCTGTGTGTGGGTGAAATGTTGTGCTGATGGATAGGTGGATGGGTGAATGAATGGTTAGGTGGAAGAGTGAGTGGGTGGATGGATGCGGTGATCGCCGGCTGTGTTAATGCAGGGGCTGGTCAACGCTCCCACAGTTATCTGGAGAAGCACACTCTAAAACCGCCTCTCGTGA
Organism: Scylla paramamosain; assembly: GCF_035594125.1. Lineage (NCBI taxonomy): Eukaryota > Metazoa > Arthropoda > Malacostraca > Decapoda > Portunidae > Scylla > Scylla paramamosain. Next base: position 587,740 of record NW_026973691.1, on the reverse strand, counting down.
TACATCTTGATGCACTGTACTTAAATGCTACAAAACATTGATCCTAAGTGTTTATGGTAACAGTTTCCACGGAATCTGGTGATGCACATTCTACACAACAGTTATTATAAGCTAAATACTCGCAACAAGGCTCTCAGTGTTTTCATATCTATTTCTAGTCTTCTGCCACATAATTAGTTTGAAATATTTTCCACTGGTTTCTACAGTGACTCATGTTTTATCTAGCAAATACAAAAAAGGCATTATTGCAGTTTCAACCAATACACCTTACGTAAGTATAGCCCCTGGCAGGGTCTACATCTCACTGTTTGGAGCATTTCTAGCCTTATTTTACCCTGTCGGAAACTAATAACAACTTCAGATGAGAATGTCAAAGATTCAAGTCAATTCTAGCTCAAGTCCACCAGTAGTCGTCTCTTGTAGGATGGTGAGTGTGTTCGTATGTTTGTCATCAAAAGTGCGCGTGCGCGATGGTGACGTGACGTTGACACACGTGTTAAGACTTGTGATGACGTGGAGTTACCTGCTGTGAATCAGGTCACACGGAAATGTAACAGCCAATCACATGTAGGCACGTGTGTGTAGAGGAGGAAGGAGCACCCGGGACTGCCTGTGGTGCGTCAGTTTCACCATGGACACGGAAGAGAGACGTGTGCTGGCTGTCAATATATGAAGTGCAGTTTACCGCCAGTTCCCTCAACTTCTTACGGTATTTTTCGTTAAGTAATTACTGCTGGTATGTAGTGATGACTGACAATGTAGGAGGTGACAAAATGTTACGTCACGTCAGTTTACCTTGTGTGTGGGTTAGGAGGTTAGGTTAGTGATCTTAAGGGAGAGTCCAAGAGAGACGAAGCCCTCCCTGGTTAGGTTAGATTGGTTACGTTGGGTTAAGATAATGTAGAAAAATCCCGTTTTCGAAATATGCTGCTTGTCATCCTTAAACTTTTTTTCTGGAATGTCAAAAATATCCCACCAGGTTCTTGTGCTTCCTGGCTTTAGTGAAAGATACTCGTAAAGAGGATGGAGGCATTGGTTGAAACTGCAAATTTACCCCCTAAGAGAGTCGAGCAAGTATTATTTTGTACTGACAGGATATTGTGACAGCCTAAACCGCGCGGGAGACGAAAGAAACACTGAGCGATATCAAACACGCCGGTTTCTCCAAAACACCCAACAAACCTGAGGCGACAGATACCAGTTTGTAGTGGTGCTGTAAAACCCTAGTCTGTACATGTGTTGTGGTTGTTGTACAAACATGTCAGGAAAGAACCAAGGTGTGAAAGGACGGGTTGTATTTCCAGAGAAGAAAGCGACAACTCAGGGAAGACATTGGGAGACAGGGTGTAAACAGACCAGCGGCACCTTAGGGAAAACGTCGAGACGCACAATATCAACAGTCTTTACCAGTGCCCCGCTAACATTTGGCATCAAAACATGGTTGTTGCTTTCATGTGTACCAGAATTTATATACGGGTATGTTAACTGTATAACTTGAATGGATACAGTAAGGTCATATAGAGAGGGAAAAAAAAATAGTATTCGTCCCAGGGTGGTGATACATCCCAGACCCGAGATAATGTACACAGTATTTACCTAATTTTGCCATTTTTCTTGCTCTCTGCTTGATGATGGCGGCTAAAAATGTTCCTAATATTTTGTTACTTGGTTTGATAGCACACAAATGACGTAAATTTTTATTTTATTTTTTTCCAGCCGACCAACTTTTGTGTAAAATTCAGTTAGCAAGCGTTACCCAGTATTTTCAGTCATTTATCCATGTCTCTGACGAACCCTGGAACTTCCTGCCTGTTTTGTATTCCTTCTTTCCTATGACTTGAACTCTTGCAGGAGGGAGCTTTCAACACACCCTTCAAATTAAATGCCCCCTTTTTGTATCTAGGAACTGACATCTGATTGGGTCTCTCTTCTGCAGGCAAGAGTAAGTCCACCTGCTGGTGGACTACAGGCTGAACACAAGCACTGACAAGCAGTACAGGGCATTTCATGATGGCTTCTGCAGGGTGTGGGACGGTATTGTGCTCAGACTTTTCCAGCCAGTGGAACTTGGACTTGGTCACCGGCAATGAAAATTATTTCTGGACACTGGCAATGAAAATTATTTCTGGACTGAGTTGGAAAAGAATGCTGAATATAAGATTTAGTTAAGGTGGGACTGGGATGTGTTTGGGTGTGTGTGTCTTTGGGTGTTTGGCAGTGTTTTTCAGGTTGGCTGTGTGTAATTTAGGGTCGTTTGTGTGCGTTTTCACCTGTATATCATTCCTTTTAGTTGTTCTTCACTACTCGTATTTCATCCTCTCATTCATTTTACTTATTTTTTCCTTATTAATTATAATGTACGCTCTTTGCCTCTGTCGCCTTCTCTAATATTCATCCAGTCCTTCCCTGTGTCTATATATCTAGTCCTTTTTTGTCTCTATCACTCTTCTATCTAATATCCAGTCCTTCACTTCCTGCCTTCAGTTCGCATACACTCCTCATCTCTTCTGGTGCCTATATTTACCAGTCCTTCCCTGCACACACCACAGCAATATGAATTAAAACACAAATGCCAATATCCTTCCTTTTATTAATCCCTCACTGTGTTTCCAGGGTGAGTACTTCCCAGACCATCCAGTCACTCGCACGTGTTGGGAAGTCTTTCGCGAGCTCTCGCTGGAACAGAAAATGTTTTCAAGTTTCTGACGGGGACTCACCAGGTTCTTCTACTAGGCATGAGAGAGAGAGAGAGAGAGAGAGAGAGAGAGAGAGAGAGAGAGAGAGATTTCTCTCATTTCTTTTTTTCCCTTCCTCTTCTTATCTTTCTCCTTTATTTCTTCTTTATACTTCTCCTTTATTTCTTCTTTATCTTTCTATCTTTCTCTCTCCTCTATCTTTCTCTCATTTCTTCTTTTTTCCTTCCTCTTCTATTGTCTTCGTTCTTATGTCCTCTTCCTTCTTTGTCTTCTATCTCTCTCCTCTTTCTTCCTTCCATTACTTCTGAAAATATTAAAAATATTAAATACATATTTTCAACATAATAATAATAATAATAATAATAATAATAATAATCTCTCTCTCTCTCTCTCTCTCTCCTTCTCTCTCTCTCTCTCTCTCTCTCTCTCTCTCTCTCTCTCTCTCTCTCTCTCTCTCTCTCTCTCTCGGGGAGTGACTGTGGGTTCGTCAACATACTGTAGGGGACGTACTATGGATCTGTAGGTGGGTGAGAGAGAGAGAGAGAGAGAGAGAGAGAGAGAGAGAGAGAGAGAGAGAGAGAGAGAGAGGCACATTCTTATTGGTGAAGGGGACAGAACTTGTTTTTTCATTTTAAAAAGCATTTCTGCACCTCAGTTATAGCCTCTCTCTCTCTCTCTCTCTCTCTCTCTCTCTCCTCTCTCTCTCTCTCTCCTCTCTCTCTCTCTCTCTCTCTCTCTCTCTCTCTCTCTCTCTCCTTATCTCATCTTTTTCATGTCCTCTTCTCTTCCTTTCTTTCCTTCTGTCAGTCATTCCTCTGAAATATGAATACATTTATAAGAATAACAATAGCAATAAATTTAAAAGTAATATTTTTTATTCTCTCTCCTAAACACACACACCAATATTTTCTCCCTCTTTCTATTTCTCTCTCACAAACACAACCAAACACACTCTCTCTCTCTCTCTCCTCCTCTCTCTCTCCTCTCTCTCTCTCTCTCTCTCTCTCTCTCTCCTCTCTCTCTCTCTCTCTCTCTCTCTCTCTCATGTTAGCTTAATCCTCATCCTTATCACACACAAAACAGCACAAAATACACACTAACTTTCCTCTCTCTCTCTCTCTCTCTCTATCTCTCTCTCTCTCTCTCTCTCTCTCTCTCTCTCTGTCATGTTAAGCTTATCTTAAACTAGACAGGAAATCCTCATCTTTAGCACACGCAAAACAGCGCAAAACACACACACACACCCACACACACCCAGGCTCTGAAGTTGATAATCCAAAGAACATCAAACAACAGCTTCCTTTCAGTCGCGCACACCTGCAGGTCATCGCCCAACCTGACCTGCCAAAATACAACACGCGGGGAGGCGGGAAGTTAAAATACAAGCTTATAAAGGCCATACAGCAGAGTGAAGGGCTCGGCCTGGTGTGAGGGTGTCTTGTGAGGTGTTGGTGTCGGGGTAGGAGTGGGGGGTCAGAGAGGGGCTCTGAGAGGATTAAGAGTGATCTATTGTGTTGTTTGTTTAGTTTGGGGTCTTTTTTTTGGTTCTTCTATGGGGAGAATGAGAGAGAGATCCAGTGAAAGTCAGGGAGAGGCTGTGAAGGGGCTGGAAGACTTACCTTGTTGTATATTAAATTTGGGGGTCTATTTTTAGGTAGTTGTGTGTGTGTGTGTGTGTGTGTGTGTGTGTGTGTGGAGAGAGAGAGAGAGAGAGAAAAATGTGTGTGTGTGTGTGTGTATGTGTGTGTGTGTGTGTGTGTGTGTGTGTGTGTGTGTGTGTGTGTGTGTGTGTGTGTGTGTGTTGCAAGGATAAAACCTTAGAATGTTCCTGTTAAGTGTTATTACTACTACTACTATTGTTGCTGCTACTTACAACTGCTACCTACTACTACTACCTCCACCACCACAACCACTATATACCATGACAACTACTACTATTACTGCCACCACCACCACCACCACTTCTACTATTACTACTGTGAACAGCCCCGGAGGAGGAAGTCTCTAAAAAAATATATAGATAATATACAAATGAATGGAAAATATTCATAATAATATTCCCTTATTATTATTATTATTATTATTATTATTATTATTATTATTATTATTATTATTATTATTATTATTTAATTTGCGTATATTTTTAATCTTGTAACAAGAAAACGAAAAATAATAAAGAAATAAATTAACTTGTATTATCATCACTATCAAAAATATATACACTATTATTAATATATTATTAATATATTTATGGACCAATTTCTAGATTCTATTTTTAGCTTATATATAATAATTTAATGCAATTAAAAAAAAATACTTTTAATACCTCCACAATTAATCATATTATCATTTCTGTTGATTTTTTTGGATCATTCAGGAGTGGATGGCAGAAGTTGGTGAATACTACTACCTAGCTAAGCGTACGTTGGACCAGTATGCTTGAACACCTTTGCACTAGAGACAGTATTCAGAAACCCTCCAATCTTTCACTCCACTCTTTCTACTTTCAAAGGCCACAGAGATGATTAGCCCGGTTCTCAAGAGTGTTTCTCCTGTTGATAATGTAGAAATCCTAGTAGTAATCTGCCACTACAACCATAAAAAGGAAATACACCCATACAGGCATACAGGGCCGTAGAACTTCAATTACACCCTTCTGAATGTAGTGGAGGTGCGGCCAGAAATGTTTCAGAGCATAGACGTAGTAAAGCTTCATTGTGGTTGTGTGCAGTGTGTCACCTGGGAGCTTATGCCCTCTCTCTCTCTCTCTCTCTCTCTCTGTGTGTGTGTGTGTGTGTGTGTGTGTGTGTGTGTGTGTGTGTAAGAACAAACCTGAAAACTGCTAAATAGAATGAAACTGATAGAGAATGGATATGGAATTATACGAGAGTGAGAGAGTGGGAAAGGACGAAGCGAAAATAACATAGAATGAAGGAGAGACAGAGAGAGAGAGAGAGAGAGAGAGAGAGAGAGAGAGAGAGAGAGAGAGAGACCAACACACACAGTGTGTGCTTCAGCCACCTGCGTCGCCCACCAGGTCAGTCAACGAACGACCTTGGTTCAGTAATGAGTCACCACTGCAGACGATGGTGTACATTTGGTATTTATCGTATCATAAGCCTCACCCACAGCACACCAGTAAATCAAACGAGTAGCAAGTAATACATTCACTCACGTGGATGACAGTAGTTGCCTGACTGACGGCGTGAGTGGCGTCACTTGAACCTGAACCGATGTTTGTGATCCAGTTGGAGGACCGCAGTCGAATTGGACCACAAGATTTGTTCGCCAATCCTGGTCAAATTATTAGAATAGAAGGACGATCGAATCACAAGGTATGAAAGTGTGTGTGTGTGTGTGTGTGTGTGTGTGTGTGTGTGTGTGACAATATATATATATATATATATATATATATATATATATATATATATATATATATATATATATATATATATATATATATATATATATATATATATATATATATATATATATATATATAACAGCAGTATTGGTCGTACAGCGGTATTACTCCTTGTGAACAGTGTTGATTATTAACAAATACATGATAATGAGTCCTTTGTTATCATTTATCAGATTTTGATCATCTTCAGATCAGAGAGTGAATGCTGCTGCTTTCTAATGAAGGACTGTATTTCTAAAAAGGGAAGGGACTAAGAAATTACGACAAATTTACCAGAAAGGAGGACATTGTGTGGCTTACGATATAGTTACACATTCATCGAAGAAAACATGTAAATCTAAAAAAAAAATTTAATTAAAATATTTTGCAAAACATGCTGGTCTGCAGACTTCAGTTTGCATATCCCAAGTGACCAATAATACATGACTTTATTTACCCTCTTGATTAAATGGTAAACTTCAACTTCTGATATAATCAAGATTGACTATCCATTCAAACTTGCATAGCATTTTTTTATAATGATGTATGTATGTACTGGAAAACCTTCAGAGGTGAAATATTTCTTGTATTAATTACTATCAACTAGCTTTATTAAGTCACCAGTGTTCTGTGAACAATCTCAACTTTATGGGCCAGAATTCTAGACTATTCATCAATACTTTGACTTTAACTATCGAAATGTAACACCTCATTTGTTTCATCAATTTGACTACATTATTCCATCTTACCTTTAATGAGGCTCTTCGCTTGTCCTTCACCTTCTCCAGGCCTGCACCACACCTGCCAGAGAAGGATGTCCCAAGGCTGCCTCCCAATGTCACCTTTTCCTGTCTCTGTCGCTCCATCTTAGCATACCTCACTTGCTCATCCAACTGCTGCCTGCAAGGTGGAGAATGTTTACACCTGGAAACGTTGCAATAAATGAAGAAGGAAGTCTGGTGTATCCTTGCTTACCTTAATATATATATATATATATATATATATATATATATATATATATATATATATATATATATATATATATATATATATATATATATATATATATATATATATATATATATATATATATATATATAATTTATTTATTACTAGCATTATTGGCAAACTGGTGAAAATAAGACGTTCTTATTGGTGTGATTTCAGTACAAGCATAATCAAAGGTGTGTGTGGCAGGTACCTGCGAAGTGTAGTGGTTGGTGACTACTTGAGTGGCTTGTAGCAGCAGTGATGTCTGCACGGCTCAAATGTTTGCCAGGCACTCAGATAAGTGACCCAGCAAAGTTGTTACAGAGTTCAGCCAAACATGATACAGATCAGCTTGGCTCACATACATGTATGTAATACTGAGCCCTGAGTCTTCAGGGGAAATGAAAGGTATGTATGGTTGGTGTGTGCTTCAACTCACCACAACGTGATGCCTTGAGGAGTCGTCTGTAATTTAGTATAATTGGAGCTTGAGGTGTGCGTCGATGATTTGGTACTGAGGAAGTGAAGACGTGACCAGGCTTAGGTCAGAGCACTGAGAGGACTGCGGTTAGTCATGCAGTAACTTAGTTGTGAGACAGCGTGGCTCACTGGACACTGCCCTGTGTCGACCCAAGGACGGGCTATTGGAGAATGTGGGTTATTCTCTTGTTCAAATCTTGCTGTTGGCCGTGTGTTAAAGGATGCACGGAAATGTATGTTGGGTGTTTGTTTCTATAGTAATCTTCGTGGCACTAAGTATATGGATAAGGTGCTATTCGGAGGCATTGATAACTACACTTAAGTGTTAAGTATCCATTGTGTGTTTAACGGGTTCTATAAATAATGTTCATTATCGGGGAGAACAAAGTGAATTGGGATTGCTGGGCTAGGTAACAACTGTCCATTATCGGGCGATGCATTGTGAGGGTTGTGTAAGAATAGTCAGGGGCATTATGACGGTATATTAAGGGGTTATGTTGATGTATGGTTGCAGGAGTTAGCAGCCAACGGCGACCGGTTGCCAAGTGGACGAGTAGGGCCGAGTGGTGTCAACGTGCGGGCAGTGTAGCTGATCGTGTGGAAAGTGGGGTGCCAACTCCACTGGTTCTAATTACAAGTCTGATTGTAGTGCCGGACTGGAGCAACAAATATGCCCATTGGATCAAGAGTGTGTAGTGCACTGATGTGAGTAATGTTAACTGGAAATATAAATAAGGATTGAGACAAAATGGTATATTATGTTCCTTGTTACGTGGCACGGATTGCTACAATCTCCGGCTACTCCTAGTTACGAGTAGATGCCTGCCTTTCAGTGTGGTCAACGCCAGGACACACCAGGTTTCCTTTAACATTCTCTCTCTCTCTCTCTCTCTCTCTCTCTCTCTCTCTCTCTCTCTCTCTCTCTCTCTCTCTCTCTCTCTCTCTGTAAAACAATATAAAAATCGATAACAGCAACAACAGCAACAACAGCAACAACAACAACCGCAGCAGCTCCACACCATCTGGTTCACCACCACCACAACCCCAACACAACAACAGCAACACAACCACAGCCGTTAACACCTGTAACACCACCACCACCACCACCACCACAACACAAAGTACAAAACAAGCTCGTGCAAGAAATTAAATCTGAATTGTGATCGGGTTTATATAGTTTTTCCTTTGTACTTTATTTCCTCTTTCGTATTTCCTCTTTCGTAACAAATCGCTACTGTGCTTTTTTTTTGTTTTTACCTCTTCTTTTTCCTACTACTTCCTCTTCTTTCATTTTCCACTTACTCTTTCCTTCTTCCCAATTTATTCACGTGGATTCTCCTTTTTTTCCCTTTTTCATTCACTATTATTCATTTCCTTCTTCCTTTTCGTAATCAACAAGTTTTTGCTTCCATTCAATGCCTCTTTCCCTTTTACACATCCTTTCTCACCTTTCTCAGCAGACGCAAGGTAGGCAATGCCTGTCAGTGTCCGGCCTCCACGAATCTTCTCCAAAGGTCTCTATCCATGAAATCCTCATCTCTGGTTATTTCTTGTAGATTTCTTCCTCTTCGTTCAGTAGCTTCTTCAACTTCCTGCATCCATCGCTTCCTAGGTCGTCCCACCGGCCTCCTGCCTAGAGGAACCCATTCCAGAAACTTCCTTGCGTATCTTGTATCTTCCATTCTTTGGACATGTCCATACCATCTCAATTTGTTCTTTTCAATTATCTTCATTACAGATGTTATCCCTAATCTCTCTCTGGTTTCTTCATTTCTAATTCTATCAAGTCTGGTCACACCTCGGATCATTCTCAGGACTCTCATTTCTGCTGCTTGTATTTGTGAAGATGTTCCTGTTGTCAGTGTCCAAGTTTCTGACCCATATAGAAGTACTGGTCTTAGTATTGTTGTAAATATTATGGTTTTAGCTTTTGTTGGAATATTCTTATCTTTAAGTATGGGATACAATGCACTGACATTTGCATTGTACTTCTGTATTCTATTTAAAATTTCTATATTCTGTCTGTTTTCCTCGTCGAAAAGTACTCCCAGATAACAAAATTTGTCGGTCTGCTTCAGTTTAACGTTTTCTATGTAAATATTACATTCCTCCTTTATTCTGCCAACTTTCATTATTTCTGTTTTTTGTTTGTTCATTCTCATTCCTTCCCTATTTAAGACATCATTCCATCTTGTCATGGCCTCTTGAAGATCTTGTTGGCTTCCTGTCACGACAGCGACATCGTCTGCATAGGCCAGCGTGATCTCTTTATCCTCCCTTACACACACTTCCTTCAGGCATCTGTCCATGTATATAATGAATAGCAAAGGAGAGAGCACTCCCCCTTGTCTCACTCCTGTCTTAATGCTAAACCATTCACTCTCCAGCTCTCTGTTCTTGACTCTGCTCTCCGTGTTCTTATATATATACTCTTAATTACTCGTATCAGTTTAAATAAGTCTAAATAAGGAATATAATTTTGAACAGGCTCCAGAGGATGCTACTTTTTTTTATGAGCGTTTCAGTGATGTTACTGATAGTTTAACAAGAATCCTGCACCTACACGTACACTCCTGTGTGAGGTATTGAAGTTTGGGGACAAAGTTCCAGAAGCGAGACTGAGGTGGTTTGGTCATGTCAGGAAAAGAGACGGGACGGGGGGTGGGGGTAGGGTGGCGGTAAGTTGGAAGGAGGATGCTAGAGATGGATCTCTCCGGCAGAAAAGAAAATATTTAGGTGCAGTGAAAAAAAGATGCGCTTCTAATGAGTATGTATATATATATATATATATATATATATATATATATATATATATATATATATATATATATATATATATATATATATATATATATATATATATATACAAGTGAAGATTTTAGTACTTTAAATGAGCAGTTTCCTGTGGATGGTTTCAAAATTCTAGCCAGAGGAAACTCAAATAGTGACACTAAAATACTTGAATCATTAATCATAAAAAGGACGAATCCAACATCTTGCCCTCTCGGTTTTTCATATGGCGCTTCGAAACAGTATTCTTTGTTTTCCTCTTCCTTTCTCGTCTCTTCTTCCCTCAGTCCACCTCCAACACGCTTCCACATCAGGTAACCGCTCTCTCTTTCCTATTTTATTTCTTTATATGTATTTCTCAAATATTTTATTTTCCTCTTTTCCTTATCTTTTCATCTATTTTACATTTTATCCATTGTTACTTTTTTATAAGTTTTTTATTCGTTTTTACGTATTGTACTCGTATGTGTTCTTTTACCTTGTATTATATCTTCGTTCTTATATTTTAGCTTGAAAATGCCGTCAGTCATACGGCGAAACGTTGCAACAATAAACCTCACTCCGCCGAACTTGCTCTAACTCCACACCTGCGTTGTCCATACACGTCCTTTTACACCATATATATATATATATATATATATATATATATATATATATATATATATATATATATATATATATATATATATATATATATATATTATATACTGACGCGTCGAAGAAAGGAAGTGGTGGCGTCAGCATGAGTGCAAAGGTTCAAGGAATGAGTTTGTGTCAGCGTCATTGATCTAAACAGTTGCTGACATGAGCATTGGTGTCATTACCCAGGAGTGTGAACACCATGCCGCTAATGTGTGTGTGTGTGTGTGTGTGTGTGTGTGTGTGTAAACTCTCTCTCTCTCTCTCTCTCTCGCTCTCGCTCGCTCGAGAGAGAGAGAGAGAGAGAGAGAGAGAGAGAGAGAGAGAGAGAGAGAGAGAGAGAGAGAGAGAGAGAGAGAGATTTACCACCTGAATATTATAGACTTCGAGCACACTTGAGCACACACAGACGCACACAGATACCCCCACACACACACACCCACACACACACACACACACACACACACACACACACACACACACACACACACACACACACACCTAATAATCAATGAAGTACCATTTCCTCTTATTTACTCTATCGTGACGCGGAGTTAACGCAGAATGACCGTCTCATCACTGAGCCAGGGAGGCTGACCAGATGATCAATTGTTATTCAGACCAACACCTGCGCGTTTACTTGCCACACTCCATATTTTTACCCCTCAAGGGGGCACATTTACTGCTTCACAACACACACACACACACACACACACACACACACACACACACACACACAGTGGCAGATCACGAGTTACCATCCCTGCCAGACTACAAGGTCATATTAGTGGGGTTGAGTGTGACATCACTCTCTCCTGCCCAGTGAAGGAAGTCGTCAAGGACAGTTAGTTCTAGAGTGAGGTGTGGAGTCATCCACGTACTTCCATTTGTGACCTGTGTTCCTAAGAGCGTCATGAATCAGGATGAGGAAACAGAGAGGGCCCACTTTGGTAGCCTGGGGAACACCACGTGTCAGGACAAGCAGGGTGATAAGACAGAGCGATAGCGCACAATTTGGTGGCTGTCACTAAGGAAGTCCGATAGCCGGGAAGTGAGAGGAGGTTACCCGCCTGTGTTGATTGCTTGCTGTAGAGTGAATGTGTGGCTAACAATTAAGACCAAAGGCTTTTGTGAAGTCAGCGAAGGAGAGAGTCACCCGCATCTTCCTTCCTCTGATCAGTTGGTAAACACAGTCCAGTCAGCCGATCGGGCAGTGAGCGATAGAGGAGGATCTGACGCTGCCAAACTGCTGTGGGTCTAGATGGGAGGTTACGGCATCATGAGCCCTCTTGAACACAGGGCCTTCACAGATGAGGCTGGGGATGACTGGTTGATTGATTTTTTTATTTATTGCGCCGCAACATCGTGATCATATGGCGCTGTTGCAAAACGTTCCAAGCAGCAAAGATGGCAGGTTAAAAATTAAAATACTGATACTAAAAACAAAAGACTGCACTGGCCTGTCTCCGGACGGTCACATGCACGCGTCTCACTCACGCATGGTTACCTCGTGTCCAGGGAACACGTCTCGAGGCCGCCCCTCGTGGAACAGATGAACTTTTAACTGTACCCATAAGAATATTACAAAAACGAAATGGCTCCAGAGGCCAAGGAAAACCACCTACTGGGACTACGAGGGGAGCGAGCGCTGGCAGCCGCGAACGGGTACCTCGTCCCCATGGGGGCCACTCATTTGAAAAAGTGGCCCCTCATGACTCAAAAGTTTGTCCACGGCAGAGCTAAGACCTACCCCGAGCAACGCATCCTAGCCCAGACACCCAACCATCCAACACAGGACGACCTCAAAAGGTGGCCTCTCTGGCTGGTGGACTGCTACAGCGGCACCGTTGACCCGTACTGGCAGCCCAACTCCGAGAACCATTTAGTCTGGTTCCTCAGTGGCGACCTTGCTAGCATGGGTGGCCCTCACCCCTTAAGTAGGACAGAGCAGGGGCCGAGGCCCCCTCTAGCTTTGCTCGTCAGCTCATAGGGACACGCAATCCCAGCAAGTTCTGCTGGGTGGAATTTGTCGTACAATCTAACTGGAAGGTCAATGGGATGTTGAGTGTTTTAACTTAAGATTTTCTAGTCTTTTGTTAACTCCTTGTTCTTCTACCGAGGAATTGGTGGCGAGTCTGGGAGACACAGGTATTCTGAAACGCTTTGCTGTCTCACCACGACTATTTTTAAATCCAAGGAGGTAATTAGCCCGGTTCCCAAGAATGTTTCTCCTGTTAATAGTGTACAAACTTATTAATCTGTCACTAGAACCGTAAGAGCACACGTAAAAACTCTCATAACTTCAACTAGAACCTTTTTAATTTTGTGAGTACTTATGTTTTCGGGAATATTTTGGTCTATGAGGTGACTGACACGTGGGAGAGAGAGGGGGGGAGGTGTTAGTGGGTGACGCAGAAATACCAGTTGTCGGTAAGGATAACAGTGAGACTGAAGACACTGATAAACACATTGAGGATAAGCAGCACAACACTGGCTATGAATTACAGGAAGTTCATCGTGATACCTCAAGTTATTACCCCTGAGAACCCCAGTAATTCAGGTGCAAGTGAAGGAAGTATCAGGCTACCCACCACTAAACCAACTGAACGTCCGAGGGAAAAAGCAAGAATGTTACATTTAATGTTTTTTTTTTCTTTACATATTATTTATAAAGCTCTCCAACCTTCAGCTTTCTACAAGTTTTTGCATTTATATTTCGTCATTTCACAGGACTATGACAATACTAATGGTAACAGCAGCAACGGAGGGGAAAAATAACTTGGCTATGTTTCTGACGAAGGCATCAATTTGATCCTCCTGAAGATGGTAATAGTAACCTGATGCATTGCGTCACCGTCGCTTCAAGTACCGCCATCGGGGCCTAGCTGTGGGCCCCAAAACACAATGTGGCGTCGGCGTTGCTGAGACTTGGCCACCGACCGCTGTGGCAAGTTGTGGGTTTGACAGACAAGCCTCACTACACCTCCTGTCCCCTGTGCCACTCTGTCACCCCCAATTTGGCGGATGTTTGCTATATACAACTTTTTTGTTAGTGTTGGTGTTGTGGAGGGAATAGACAGTGAGGGTGAGAGAAGACGGTAAAGAGTACAAGATTAAGGTTGGGTGAAAATATGAAGGAAAGTCGTAGAGCGAAAAATGACGGAATAACCGTCAATGTTGAATGATAATATATATTTTGATATAAGTTTTGAGAGTTAGCGTGAATTAATTGAGTGGCGTTTGTGTCTTTAACTTGTTCCAGAGTGGTTTTAATTATCAATTGCCGCTGGACACTGTTCATTAGTTTCTTACCTTTGTATAATAGGTAAAGTCACTCGTGGTGAGTTTCTGTGGTTTTCAGGTGAATGTCAAAGGTAAACGTATAAAAATATGTATATTTAGATATATGTACAGAGTTGTGGAGAAGGGTGTGGCGCTACGGGACAACGGATGTCCTCTGCGTGGTACAGCGTTACACCCTGGCAAGAGACTGCCGGAGCCGGCACAAGGGACGCTTCGCGCCTTCAAAAAGGGTTGACAGTAGAAATAGGGGCGGGTTGACCGCACTCACAGTACATGAATATATTCATAATTATAACTCTCTAATTACATAAATAAGGCAAGGGAAAAGCTACTTATAGCTAAGAGTAATACATGCCAAAATACATTAGGGAGAGATTAATTATGGAGAATACTTAGATACTGTAATGTAGGTGCCACTGATTACTTATCCATGGCAATAAAAGGAGTATGGAAAGTTCCATGGTGTGTGTGTGTGCGTGTGTGTGTGTGTGTGACGTAGGGTGGCGTGATCATGTCGGCCCCACCCTTATCCGCCAACAGCCACTAGCTACACTTATGCATATATATATACATACACTTATATTGCTAACCAGGCAAGGCATTATAAATACAATACTTATTATTATTGATTATGTGACACCGTTACAAATTGAGTTAATTCATAAATAAATAAAATGTATGAGCAATGTCTGATACTCATGTGAGTGTATGAATAGTATCAATTTTGAAAGGTTTATGTGTATAATGATCTCGGTGATGCCTTTGACATAGTGTTGACTGGTGTCTTGAACCAGGCGTGTTGCCTTCCCTGTTCGTGCTCGTGTCTTGTGCTTGTGTACGTGAAGGCCTTGAGTGAGTGTGTGTATTAGTTTGTGTTTGATTTGGTTTCCTCTTGCGTATAGTGTTTTAATGACTGGGTCTAGTTTTGCGAGTGCGTGCAGTTCTTTGGAATTTTTGGTGTATGTGTATTTTTCATTATAAACGAAGCGTAGTGCTTTGTTCTGTTGTCGTTGTAACGATAGTGAATGTGATGTAGAGATTGCGTTTAGAGCATGTGCTGGGTAGGTAAGTAATGGTAGTACGCACGCTTTTACAAGGTGTAGTTTGATGTTAGTGTTTAGTGCATTTAGTGATGTCCTTTATGTGTTTTGAGTATCCGTGTGTGCCCAGCTTAAGCCCCAATATTTCAGCGTCTTTTGTGTATGGTATGTTGTTCCCGTCTATGGTGACTGGTCTCATCTTTTTCATTGTTATAGGCAGTAATGTGAATTTTTGTGTGTTTGTTTTGATTTTTCATTTGTTTTCGTGGTTGTTGATGTTTTTTTTCATTTCTCTTTATATTCTGTTTGCGAAGATGTTTTATGATTTACCTGCATATGTGATGATATGTGTGATGTCGTCTACGTATTGGATATTTGTGCTGTCTGTGAATGGTGTTGCAATGTCGTGTGCCTATATAGTGTAGGTGTTCTCAAATAGAGTGGTAGATGAGTGGAACGGACTCAGCAATCATGTTGTTAGTGCTAAGACATTAGGGAGCTTTAAGAGAAGATTAGACGGGTTGATGGACGGGGATGATAGGTGGAAATAGGTAGGTATATTTCATACTGGGACTGCCACGTGTAAGCCAGGTGGCTTCTTGCAGCTTCCCATATTTCTTTTGTTCTTATGTTCTTAAGTCATAAAAAGAGCTGCCTGTGAGTCGCACATGACAACACCGCTGAGGCTTCTCTGACAGAGGAGACTCACAGCATCCAAGACATCGCGCAGCTTGCACAATGTGGAGCTGGAGTGAGGCGGCAGCCGATGGCCAATCCAGCACGCTTCTGGTGGTTCCGTGTCAGGAGAAAAGATTGCACATCCTGCCATCCCGTCTGCCTGCACAGACCCATCCGTGTACTGTACATGTGGTGCAGTGAATCGATGGTAGTGGAGACAGTCGCTATGGCTTCCAGTGCTAGGTGTTTCTGCAGGACGGGAGGGTGAGCCTTGCATGTGGGAGTGTAGCGGACTGCCGAGTTAAGGGGAGTGGACGCCTCTTACTCTTAGAGCTGACGTTCATATTTGTCTGATCTTCATGATTTTGGTGTGTGTGTGTGTGTGTGTGTGTGTGTGTGTGTGTGTGTGTGTGTGTGTGTGTGTGTGTGTGTGTGTGTGTGTGTACCTTAGTACCTACAAAAGCAAATTCCCAATTTTCGCTGAAATTCGCCGATTAGTTTTTGTAGTTTTTTTTTACCCCCCCCCCAAAAAAAAAAGTGACCGATAAAATTTCTTCTCACTTGTTTTTCAACCAATTCCTATAAAATTTAGTGTCGATAATATACATACATGTATCTTCACTTCCCCAAAGATAGATTTTTATTAGACATTTCGTTCTGAAATAAAAACTAAGATTTTTTTCTCCAAACTTTTTTTTTTTTCACAAAAAAAAAAAAAAAAACCTAGCACAGTATGACGAGCCTTCTTTGAAAATCTCTTTGGGGAAAAATATCCCGTTGTTTCCTCTTTCCAGCAATACCTTTACATTTCCATTATCTTGTAGGACAACGAGGGAGAAACACTTCATGTATGAAAAACTTAAGTTTTGAGATACGAGCCGTTTTCTTCTGAGAAGTGTGTGTAATTCCATATGTTGGGTTTTTCTGGTAAAATTTTACATGCATTAGGATAATAATTATATAAGCAAAAGGAAACCATCGTTTATGATCATATTGAGGGCTAACTGGCACCTGGTCCCCTCCTGCATGACAGGATATTAGTCACTCGCAGGTGAGTTTATCAGAGGGCGCCACGCTCCTCTTTGTCGCCAGGATCATTAGCAGCTGCCTGGCTGGTAGTCTTCACTTCCTTCTCTTGAATGGGGCTTCTTTTCAGTCCTCTTCTGTACAGGAGTTGTTGTTCTGCTTTCTTGAATGCCTCACCCAGCGAGTGTTCCGTGAGGCACCAACCCACTATGAGTTAGTAAACTTGGATTCAAGTACCCGAAGTTGTGATGTAATACGGTCACAGCGGCAACAGATTTGACTCTTTTGGTCCCAACATACTTAGTTTTTCTGCATTTAGCCCATAGATGAGAATGTTATGGTGGTGGTGGTGGTGAAACAAAGGCAGCGTGTGGTGGCGACCTGTTGCCACAACGCAACTCCTCTTGATTATTATTCTTTTCCGTCATCTTGTTTGGTGCATCTATCCGTGCACGCTTTGCTTTATTATAACGAGGCATGCTTCCAAATACAAATGAAAATGAAGTAGCCTTGGATAGCAGAGCATAAACACATTCTGACCTCTGGCAGGACTGACCGCAGTGGCCAGCCTTCCTTTGAGTCCCTCGTGGCTCATCAGTGGTGTTGCTAACTGAACCTCCACATATATTAAAAAAATAAAAATAAAAATAAATAAATAAATAAATTTACAAATTTGTAAGCCAGGTGACCGAGCACGTGGCAAGCACGTGGCGCGCGGGACATTTAAAGCCCTTTAATAATGGTAAATAAAGGTGATTTTTTTAAATATAAGGAGTAATGGTATCAACTTGTGGTTTTCACAGAAAATGCCAGACATGTTAAGGGTGACTATGATGTTAATAACTCAATTTTTAACCTCCGGGTCGAAAAACGTAATTTTTTAAGGCGTCTCCTCCCCTTAAGACCTCAGGGAACACACTGCATTAGATTAGTAGCTTCCTTTTGGATTGACTCTTGCAAGTTTCCATCAGTTTGGTTGGCGGGCAGACTGGGGCATGGAGTGTACCTTATGATTTAGTGTGGGAATCAGTTTTTTGCTGAATTTCATACACTTTGGTTTGAGGAACAGAAGGTTTCAATGCATTTCTTTTTCATTTTTTTTTCAATTATCTCCAAGTCCGATTTAATTTGATTTAATTGTAGTCATTTGCAGCCATTAGGTATCTAGAAGCCTTATGTTTGTACCACAGTAATTTTTGGAATGAATAAGGTATGTTTTTTTTTTTTTTTTTTTTTCACACTGCGATTCCACTTGTCACACGTCGATCATAATCGTTACAGATTCACAGGCGGACTGATGTTGGGTTCAGCTGTGCCTGTGCTTCCCCACTACATCGCCTGGCCTTGCTCTGTTCTCACTAATCGTGCATAGAAGGATCAATTTATCTTCAACAGTTGCTTCCTGGGGGTTGAGATTTGCCATTAATAAATATGCCCATCTTTGTTGTGTCAGACAACACCTTGCTGCGGAGCTCTTCACTCCCTTAATGGTGTCCCCATTAGTCTATGCTTTCATGAAGATCTTGACAGCAGACAAATTTCACTATGTCACAAGTGCAGTTGCAAACATTACAGGTATTGCTACAGACTTACTGAATCCTATTGTCTGAGAGAGAGAGAGAGAGAGAGAGAGAGAGAGAGAGAGAGAGAGAGAGAGAGAGAGAGAGAGAGAGAGAGAGAGAGAGCCCAGGTAGCATGCTTGAGTGATGTGCATCCAGAGTGGGAGGTGTGTAATAAAAATAATGAAAGAGCTGAGCAGTGTTAGGGAAGAAAGCATAAATATGATCAGGATGACACTAGATGAAACTGAAAGAGAGCTGTAATGCTATACTGAAAACAAATACTGGAGAAGAGAAGGCAGGCTGACAGACGGAAGACACAGAGAGGCAAGGTTGTGAGGATGGGAGGTGGATGAGGTGCTGAGTGAAGTGGGGGTGTGAGGCAAGCCAGAGACAACCTGCAGTACCTCCATGAGAGGAGAGTCACTGTATCTGACTTTTGTGATCCTGGAGTCTCACGCTGAGTCATAAATTCTTACCTTCCTGACTTTCACGCATTATTTCTTTGAGTTGCGTATGGGTCACGCATTCCTACCATTGGCATCACAAGTAGTAAAAACAAATACATACGTGTTATGTATAGTATGCAGTGGGTGTCTGAGTTACAAGCATTCAGAGATACAAGCAGCTTACTTGCAGAATGAAATTGTGCTCAGTGTTGTTCCCTTTGCCAACCGTAAGTTTAAGATTGGCACTATGGACCAAATTAGTTGTTTTATGGCAGCCAAGGTGGCCAGAACACAACAACATCGTCCCCGAGGAAGGAATAATCTATCCAAAAATAAATGTTCTGAGTGTTTCAAGTGATGCAGAACATCATCATCAGAACAACTTTTGAGTACATACAAATGCTCCTTATACTATTAAAAAAGAAAAGAGGGACCGTGTATGCGTCCAGTAAAGCTTGTGGGAGCAGGAGCATCAGGGTGTGGAGAGAGAGGGCTGAGGGAGTGCAAAGTTCCAGCCTTCACCACAGGCCATGTAGGAAGAGTAGTCTTGTCAGTTTTGTAAAAGATTCAGTGATTTTTTTCTCTTATTTTTCATTATTCAATATAAACTTTGAGATATTTTTCTGATGCACTTCATTGTGTTGTGCACCTGCTGTGCCTCAGTGCTAATGAGATATGGGGGAATAGTATTACTAATTAGTATAGTCTTACATTCTGGGAAAGAAAAAAAAATCCTATTTTGCAGGTTTTCATTGCATTTTATTTCTCACCATTGTAAAACAACTCAGATGATTGTTTACAATGAGGCGCTTTAATGGAATTGCACTTAACATAACATTTCAATGAATGAATCACTGTTTTATCCACTGTACCTTTTCTCCAAACACACATAAGCACAGGAATTATTTGTAAAACATCGTATTTGATGGCTCATAAGACGCATGGGCTCATAAGACGCACCCAGTTTTGCCAGACATTGAAATAAAAAAAGTAAATAAATAAATAAATAAATATTAATAAATAAATAAATAAAAATAAATAAGTAAATGAGCGGACTTAAGCTCTGAATATGAAG
Source organism: Scylla paramamosain (assembly GCF_035594125.1). NCBI lineage: Eukaryota > Metazoa > Arthropoda > Malacostraca > Decapoda > Portunidae > Scylla > Scylla paramamosain. The sequence goes on along the minus strand of NW_026973691.1, from coordinate 567,612 downwards.
TGCAGTATTTCACCTGACATTTGAAGACTCTCACATGCATTTAGATCATTATTAGATCCCAATATTTTGCATCTAAAAACTTTAATATTTGCTAGTAGCCTACTTACTAATCCTCTTGTGAGGTGTAAACATGTACCTGGCATATGGCGTCGGCAGCGACTGTGAGAGACTACGGGGTTAATAAAGTTTGTTCATAAGAATGTCAAAAGATAGGTGTAATTTTAATTGTATGAAAGTGCGTCTTACCTCAAGGAGTAACGGCATCACAGTATTAAGAACGCAGTGAAGCTTGCCCGTGTCACCGGGTTAGGCGCGTAACCGACCACGTGTTTGTTTTGGTACATGCAATGCGTGTGCATGGTCACTTGGGCAAATCCTTCCTGACTGGCGTCATTCTGTGTGAATTACCGGTAAGTATGACCTAATATATATTGTTACCTTGAAAGGAAGACTTGTTTTGTGGTGTAGTATAAATCATCACTTTGTTTACATGTGCGAAGATTTCTGGGGTTTGATTTCAGAGCCTCTGTTGCCATAGTCTTACCACCAACCACTGCCTCAATGCTGAACCTTGGCCTCATAGGACGCAGGCTCATTTCATGACACTTTTTTTTTTAGGGGGGGGGAGAAAAGGTGCGTCTTATGAGCCATCAAATACGGTATAAAATGTTGCAAATAACACCTTATATTTTGTCATGTAGTATTTTAAAATAAGTAAGCGCTACATCTGGCAAGACACTTATGACAGACTTCTGATAAATGTATTATGAAAAGTGTTCAAAGTTGTGATACACATCTGTCTTAACTGTGACACATTGCATATCTCAATGAAGAATATGGGCCCACTCCCTTCTACCTCCGCCAGCAGTACGACAAGATCTGGTGTGGCGTTACATTGTGGAATATGCAATTTTTTTAATGTTACCAAAAAATTATGATGAGTTTTGAGCAAAACGAGTTGCAAGGAACCTTCCAGAACGCACATCCCTTGCAACTCCAACATTTGCTGTACTCATCTCCATGTCCAGTTCTTATACTTGAACATACAAATCTTCATGTGGATAAACTACTTGTTAATCACAACACTAGTAATGCCTCAGGAACCAAGGCAATGGAAAAGAGCTAATGTAGTGCCAATACACAAAGGGAGAAATAAAATGGAAACATTAAATTATGGATCAGTGTCACTAACAAGTATTGTAAGCAAGCTTTGTGAAATAGTAATTAAAAACAGATTGGTGCAGTATTGAGAAGATGAAAAGATTATTACAGAAAAGCAATTTGGATTCAGGAAAGGAAGATCCAGTGTCACAAATCTACTGAGCTTCTACATGAGAGTAATAGATGGAGTGCAAGAGAGGGACGGATGGGTTGATGTGGTATACCTGAATCTCAAAAAAGCATCCGATAAAGCTCCCCACAAAAGTCGTATGTGGAAGCCAGAGAATGGAGGAGGGCTAAAGGGAGCAACATTGAAATGGATGGAGGACTATTTACAAGGGAGGGAAGTGAGAGATGGGTTGATCCGGTACACCAGGATCTCTAAAAAGCATCTGATAAAGTTCCCCTTAAGAGTCTTATGTGGAAGCTAGAGAATGGAGAAGGACTAAAGGGAGCAACATTGAGATGGATGGAGGATTATTTACAAGGGAGGGAAGTGAGAACAGTAATTAGAGATGCTAATTCAAGTTAGCAGAAAGTGACAAGTGGGGTACCACAAGGGTCTTTGTTGGCCCTATTATGTTTCAGATATATGTAGATGATATGACAGGGCATCTATATAGTTATATAAATCTTTTTGCTGATGATGCAAAAATAATGAAAATAAAGAATGAAACTGACAGCAAGGAATTACAAAAGGATATGGGCAAGATACATGCATGGAGCCAAAGATGGAAACTAGAATTTAATGCCAGAAAATGCCACATGATGGAAATAGAAAAAGTAAAAAGAGACCATGGAATTACAAAATGGGAGGAGAAATAATAACAAAAAGTAATGAGGAAAAAGATTTTTGAGTAATGATTCAGGACACACTATCACCTGAAAGGCACATAATCAGAATATTTAGCTCTATATACAGCTTGTTGATAGACATTAGGGTGGTGTTTAACTATTTAGATAAAGAAATTATGAAGCAAGTTATAATAAGCATGATACATCCTAAATTGAACATGCAGCAGTAGTTTGAGCTCCACGTAGAAAAAAAGACATACGGAGACTGGAAAGAATACAGAGGATAGCAACAAAGATGGTATCAGAATTAAAAGACTTAAGCTATGAAGAAAGACTTGAAGAGATGGGATTACCAACACTACAAGGGAGAAGAGAAAGAGGAGACCTGATAACAATGTACAAATTAGTAATAGTAAACAATACAGAAAGAACAGACAGAAATGACTTGGTACCACAGATGGAGCAGGGAGAGAGACAGACAAGGAGGCATGGGAAGAAAATAAAGGAGTGTATGTTCAAGCAACGTCAAGAAATACAGCTTCCCATATAGAACTATTGAAATCTGGAATGATTGGAAGGAAAAAGTAGTTGTGGTTAACAGTGTTTAAAGACAAACCAGATAAATATGGTTATGGAGACAGGACAAAACGAGCTTTGGCTCGTGCCCTGTACAATACGGCTAGGTTAATACACACACACTGATGTACACTGTGGACTACATGCAAGAATTAAATGTAAGATACAAAGTACACTTCCTGTTGTAAACAGGGTACAATCGTGCCACTCTACAAAAACAAGGGACACATCCAGGACATTAGTAATTACAGGGGCATCACCTTACTTAGCTGCATGGGGAAGCTCTTCACCTCCATACTTAATGAAAGACTTATGATTATTCAAACACCTTATCTATCATTAATGAAACACGAGCGGGCTTTAGACATGGATATTCCACTCTGGATCATATATTTTTGTTGAAATGTGTAATTGATTATTTAACTGGAAAAAGAGAAAGCTATTTTGTTTATTTGTTGATCACAAGAAATCCTTTGATATGGTATGGCGTGAAGGTTTATGGTGTAAGCTTGTGAAGGAAAAGGTGCAAGGGAAAATTCTAAATGTAATAAAAAATATGTATGATAATATCAGATCATGTGTCATGCTTAACCAGGAGATTTCAGACACCTTTGTTTGCAATGTAGGGTTAAGACAGGGGGAAAATTTATCACCAGTGCTTTTTGCTTTTTATTTGAATGATATTGAAAGTAAATTAATTGAATATAATTGCAGTTATGTAAATTTTGCTGATGATTTCTTAAACATGTACCTTAAACTATTTGTTATTATGTATGCAGATGATACAGTTATTTTGTGTGACAGTGAGGATGGAATGAAGCAGGCACTGGTTGCTCTGAATTTATATTGTAATGAATGGAAATTGAAGCTAAATTGTAACAAAACAAAAGTAGGGAAGAGAAAATTTATCTATGAATTTGAATTTGGTGGTAAAAACAATGAAGTAGTGACAGAGTATTAGTATATTGGAGTGTTATTAAATTATAATTGGAGGTTTCACAAAGGTGAGCTGGAGCTAAAAGAGACAGCCACAGGAGCAATGTACTCATTAATAAATAAGTAAGTGTAGGAAGTTTGACTTGCCAGTGGATATACAACTCAAATTATTTACCGCCACGGTGTTACCTATATTGACTTATGCATCTGAAATTTGGGGTTACCATATGTACATGAAATTTCTAAAACAGGTTTTGGGTGTTCATAAGAATACTTGTAATGACATGGTGTATGGTGAACTGGGTGTATTTCCACTTGATATTTATATAAAGAAAAAAATGATAGGTTATTGGTCTAGGCTAATTTCAGGTAAAAATACTAAATTGTGTTATGTAATGTACCAATGTCTATTGCAGCTGGATAGGTTAGGGCTTTATACTTCTCCATGGTTAGCTTGTATAAAGAATATTTGTAATGACTGTGGAATGTTTGGTATGTGGTTGTTGCAAGATGTTCCTAATTCAAGATGGGTGAAGAAAGCTGTGGAACAGAGATTGAAAGATCAGTGGCTTGTAACTTGGCATCATAATTTTGAAACAAAATCATTAAGTAGTAATTATAGGGTGTTTAAGACAGATTTTGGCAGAGAACAATATTTAGAAAAGTTAACAAAGGGTGACAGATTATTAGTGACTAAATTTAAAACTTGTAATAATGGACTTCCTGTAAATGTTGGTAGGTATCAAGGTATCAGTAGAGAAGATAGGGTATATAACAAGTGTAATGCTGAGGTAGTAGGAGAAGAATTTCATGTTCTTTTAGAATGTACGGATGTGGAAATTGTTAGGTTACATAATATGTATATAGCAAATTATTACATAAATAGATCAACACAATTCAAATATGTTTTGTTCATGCAAAGTACAAGTTCAGGTGTGATGAAGAAATTATCTTTGTTTTTGAGGATGGTGCTACACATGTTTAGGTAAATAGTGTGCAAAACAGCCCAATAGTTTTTCTAATTTCTTAAGGAGCAATCTGCACTTGTAACATGGTGTACAGTATGTTATTAGCATCATTGCAATCGTAGTATAAGTATTGATGTATCCTTTAAGTGCTATAATGTTAGGTATTGGGATTTAGGTATTGGGGTTTTCAATAACTTTTTTAATGAGAATAGTTATTATTATTATTATTATTATTATTATTATTATTACTTCATAAGTTAACATAACATACTCAGATAAATTCATTTGGAAGATCTTGTTCTTTCATATGAAGTTTTTTTTACTTCCTAAAGATTTTACATACCCATTTTTCTATATTCCCATCACATGTCTTTCAGTAATTTAAGGTTTTGACAAAGGAACATTTGTTAAGGAGAGTTATAAGGTCAAATATAAAGATGATCATGTCTTCACTTGAGTTTTATTGCATTTCATTCCCTCAAAGGGTTTTAAATTTGTCAATCATCAATGTCAATCCTTTACAGGGATGTCTGGTGTTGCATTGTTAGAATCTGGAAGTGTGGATCCTCACTCCTTGATCAAGCAGCAGCAGTGGCAGCAGTCATTGCTGCCCAGAGGAGGAAGCATCAGGATGCATCTAAGAGTGCTCATTGGCTGCTGGAGGCGATATGTCACTGATTCAACGTAACACACAAGGCAGCCAATCACAGGAAGGTTTTGTGTTATCACCAAGAATGCCATGAGACATTGTTTACAAACTGTTATGTGCCCACAGCCACCAATCATAGTATTCCAGTCATGGCCAGCAAACCTCCTAAGAAAATAAGACCTTGGTTCACTGACACCGAGACCTTAGCCTTGGTGGAGGAGGTGTAAAATCAGGCTGCAGTGATTCTGGAAAGGCTGGACAATAGAATCACCACAGAAAAGAACAAGACTTGGGAGGAGGTGGCTGCACATGTGAACACAGTCAGCCGAGTGGGTAGCTCTGAGGAAGTTTAAGGACCTACGGAGCCACGTGAAGAGCAAGGCTGTTGCAGAACATCATCATGCTACAGGCACTAGTGAGTTCATCAGCTTTGCCTATCACACTCTTGTTAGCATAGTTGCAAACCTAGCATGGTGTGGTTGACACATCAGGGGCCTAGACAGCTATAGGGATGGAATTGCTGTGATATAACCAAACAGGTGTGAGTGCTCCTGCCAGTGAGTGAAGTTATGGCTTATGGTTCCAGGCCACACAGTAGGGAATTCTTTCACTCTTTCACCAGTCTCAACATGGCTTTTCTTACTTTTCTCATCAGATAGAGATTGTCATTGAGTAATTTAAACCCATATTTACCCACTGCAAATTATTTATAATGCTGATGGGAATTTTTAAACATCTATTTTTGGGAGGCAAGTTAGTTTAGGTTTGTTTGGTTAGGTTATGTTATTTCGTTCTGTTAGATTACATAGGTTACTTTGGTTAACTTGGTTGGATTAGGTGGTGGTGTATGACAGCTGGCTGGTGGCCACAGTGAGTGGCTGCTTATTTGTGAGGGCCAATCTACCTTTTTCTTGTACATATCAGTCTGTTTTGTATTAACTGCTTTTGTTTACTGCAAATAATTAGTTTCTGAGGGGATGGTGGGTCAGGGAGTAAAAAGTAATGGCTCATGATTTCCATAAAAACAAGAACCATATTGATTCAAAACAGGCAAAAAAATACGAGAAATAAATAGTTTCATCCACATTAGAAAACTGGTGAGAGTAAAAATTTGCCCACTAGCAGCATATTTGCTTATTATTTTATCTTGACCAAACTGTAAACTGCATATGGAATTTAGTTAACTAATGTTTTGGACACTGCTTTAAGTAATATGACCAAATTCCCTAAATGACTTTGTTGCATAATGGGAGATAAAAATTGTTTCTTTCTGCTCACCCTTTGGGACCCAAACTTCTAGAAAAAAATATTATTTTAAACATGTTCTTCACTGTTGAGGTTAAATATATGTTCTACATTGTTGAGGAAGAGTTAGGTTAGGGTAGGTTGTTAGGTTGGTTAGCTAGGCTGGACTGATGGTAGCAATGCTTAAAACCCCTCCAAAGTTTGCTGTTGTGTACATGTTGTAATTTAATGTTGGTGCTGTGTAAAATTTATCCAGATAGTTGATAACCATAACCAAGAACCTGCTAAGCACTGGATTATAGATAGCAGTGTGTACAGTAAGTACCTGTGGCAGTCAGGTCTGAGATGGTGACCACTGCAGTGATTAAAATCTTCAAGATGAGTACTTACACATTCAAGTATTACAACAGGTGGACTTAGCTCCATGCAGGTGAAGGATCTCCAGAGGACACCACCTACACTGTTGTCCTATGGATGCTGTCACTAACAGCATTTGCAGAACTGCCAGTCCCTGACAGGGAGGGAGACACATTATGTGAGTAAAGAACAAAAAAAAAATTACACTTTGGAAATTATTACCATTTTTAACTTAAAGTACAGTAGTGTAAATATCACAACAACCAAATATGGTAAAGCATCAGCTTTCATGGGGCCAGCAGGGCAACAGAACAACCACTCAGATTCCTGAGTTTAGATATCTGCACACACAAATATTAACCCAGCATAACTATGTAACAGACATAAACATGAAGAAATTGACTGCTTATATATATATATATATATATATATATATATATATATATATATATATATATATATATATATATATATATATATATATATATATATATATATATATATATATATATATATATACTCGTATTATTTTTATTTATTTATTTTTTTTTTTTTCTTCATTAACTTCTGTAACATTTGTGGTCCTAGATCTAATTTTCAATCAGTAGAATACCACCTCTCCTCTACTAAACCTCATCATCTTTTCCTCACTGAGGTAACTGACAGTAACCCAATTTCTTTTCCCTCCTACTTTCCGTCTCCATATTCAGTCCAAAGCTGAATGTTGTGTCTATGTGCGCAACGACTTATCCTGCTCTCATGCCCATGCTCTTGAATCTTCTGAGTTTTCCACCATCTGGCTACAGAGTCACTCTCTAAATTTATCTGTACTGTATACCTCTCACCTAATTCCTCTGACTATAAGAAATTTTTTGACTACTTAGCTTCCAAAGTGGAGCACATTCTGTCTCTCTTCCCTTTTGCAGAGATCTCCATTCTTGGAGACTTCAATGTTCACCACCAGCTTTGACTTTCCTCTCCCTTCACTGACCATCCTGGTGAACTAGCCTTCAACTTTGCTATCCTCCACAACCTAGAGCAATTGGTACAACACCCTACTTGTGTTCCTTACCATCTTGGAGATATGCCTAACATTCTTGACCTTTTCCTAACCTCTAATCCTTCTGCTTATGCTGTCACCCTCTCTTCTCCGTTGGAGTCCTCCAATCACAATCTCATATCTGTATCTTGTTCTATTGCTCCAGTCTCTCCTCAGGATACCCATAAGTGTAGGTGCCTCTGGCATTTTGTCTCGGCTAGTTGGGGGGACCTAAGGAGGTATTTTGTTGATTTTCCTTGGAATGACCACTGCTTCCTTGTCAGAGACCTGTGTCTGTGTGCTGATTGCATAACAGAGGTGATAGTGTCTGGTATGGAGGCGTACGTTCCTCACTGTTTTTCTTGACCTAAACCTTCCAAACCTTGGTTTAACACAGCTTGTTCTTGTGCAATACATGATAGAGAGGTGGCCCACAAAAATTACTCGAGCCTTCCATCACCAAAATTTTGTGTGCTTTATATTTCTGCTAAAAACCATGCCAAGTGTATTTTCTGACTAGCCAAAAACTTCTTCATTGATAGAAAGTGTCAGTCTTTCAAGATCTAACTCCCCTCGTGACTTCTCGCATCTAGTCAAAGATATCTCCAATAACTTTTCTTCTTTTTTACCTCCTTTATTTCAGCCAGATGGCACTACTATCACATCCATCTCTAAAGCTGAACTCTTCACCTTTGTTAAAAGCACTACTGTAGGCCTTGTTCCTTCCTCTCTTCCACCCTCTGACTACTTCATGCCTTCACTGGCATAACCCTCAGAAGGCTTATGGACCTTATACAAGTCCCTCCTATTGTTCTCTGAAACTGCACCTCTGTGCTTGCTCTTGTTTAGTCAAACTCTTTCAAATCTGTCTGTCAACATCTACCTTCCTTCTTGTTGGAAGTTTGCCTACATTCCTAAAAAGTTCCTAAAAAGGGTGACCATTCTAATCCCTCAAACTACCGTCCTATTGCTTTAATTTCCTGCCTATCTAAAGTTTTTGAATCTATCCTCAACAGGAAGATTCTTAAACATTTATCACTTCACAAACTTCTATCTGATCACCAGTATGGGTTCTGTCAAGGCTGCTATACTGGTGATACTTTGGCTTTCCTTACTGAGTCTTGGTCATCCTCTTTTAGAGATTTTGGTGAAACTTTTGTTGTTGCCTTGGACATATCGAAAGCTTTTGATAGAGTCTGGCACAAAGCTTTGATTTCCAAACTACCCTCCTATGGCTTCTATTCTTCTCTCTGTAACTTCATCTCAAGTTTCCTTTCTGACCATTCTATTGCTGCTGTGGTAGACGGTCACTGTTCTTCTAAATCTATTAGTAATGGTGTTCCTCATGGTTCTGTCCTGTCACCCACTCTCTTCCTATTATTCATCTATAATCTTCTAAACCAAACTTCTTGTCCTATCCACTCCTAAGCTGATGATACCACCCTGCACTTTTCCATGTCTCTAGACATCCAACCCTTCAGTTCACACAGGGAAGCCACAGAGCGCCTGACTTCTAATATCTCCAAAATTTCTGATTGGGGCAGAACAAACTTGGTATTGTTCAGTACCTCAAAAACTTAATTCCTCCATCTATCAATTTAAAACAACCTTCCAGACAACTATCCCCTCTTCTTCAGTGACACTCAACTGTCCCTCTCTTCTACACTGAACATCCTGTCTTTTAGTTACAATCTAAACTGAAAACTTCACATCTCATCTCTAGCTAAAACAGCTATGAAGTTGGGTGTTCTGAGACATCACTAGTTTTCTCACCCTTCCAGCTGCTAACTCTGTACTGGGGCCTTATCCATCCATGTATGGAGTATGCTTCACATGACTAGGGTGGTTCCACTCATACTGCTCTTCTAGACAGGGTGGAATCAAAAGCTTTTCATCTCATCAACTCCTCTCCTCTAACTGACTGTTTTCAGCCTCTTTTCTCATTGCCACAGTGTTACATCTCTAGCTGTCTTCTACCACCATTTTCATGCTAACTGCTTTTCTGATCTTGTCAACTGCATGCCTTCCCCTCCTCCCACGGCCTCACTGCACATAACTTTCTTCTTTCTCTCTCTCCTATTCTGTCCATCTCTCTAATGCAGGAGTTAACCAGTATTCTCAATCATTCATCACTTTCTTTGGTAAAATCTGGAACTCCCTGCCTGCTTCTGTATTTCCACCTTCCTGTGACTTGAATTCCTTCAAGAGGGAGGTTTTAACATGCTTGTGCTTCAAGTTTTTGACTACTACTTCAGACCTTGTTCAGGGATTGGCATCTGAGTTTGTTTTTGTTTTTTTTGGCATCTCAGTTTGTTTGTTTTTGTTTTTTTTTTATCATTTTTTTTCCGTGGTGTCCCTCCTACATAAAAAAAAAAAAAAAGCCCTCCCTGTATTTCTTTTTTTCCCTCTTTCCAGGAGAGTCTGGCCCTCTGTGAGGACCATAGCCATCCACCCACCAGCAGTGGTGTTACAGTCATCCAGCCCTCATCTGCTGGTGTTGCTGGGGCCTCTGGATTCATTGTTGCTGTGGGTGCATTATGTGAAGTTTTAGCAGTGGGCATTAGTTTCTGAACTCATGCATCTTACAGATGACATCACCCAGTGGTGAATAACTGTTGCCACTCATTCATGTTAACATGTATTCAGTTTTGTTCTCCTGTACATACCTATGAACATTGTATGTACATTTAGCATATGAGCCATATTTTTCAATGGTCTGTATTACAGTTGATTAATATGATAATTAAATGCCTTATTTGTGCAGTACATTATTAGTGGACAATTTGTTTAACCCTCATTTGTATGCTGTTACTTCAGCTGCCCAGCAAAACTGCAGCAGAAGGCTACTTTGGCTTATTTTTTGAGGAATACATCTCTCAGGTATTTAAAATACTGATTCCAAAAGTGTGTCTTGACACCACCTTGGGTATAGTGGAAAGGTCCAAGGAGCAAATGAGGAAAAAGGACACAGCAGGATAGCAAGACATGTAACTTGACACACCGTCAATCATCACCGTCTGCTATGTGTAGTGCTACTTCATTTCAAATACTAAAAGATGAAGCAAAACCTGCCATTTAGTACTGCTAATTAACAGCTTCTATAAATATTTCCTGTGTTTTTATGTATTGGAGGAAGAGACACTGAATAGTGGGTAAAATAGTAATTCAGTCTTTGAAACGTGTGAAATGTGGTAAACATGATCCCGTAGGAGTGCCTCAATGTAATTCAGTCTTTGAAACGTGTGAAATGTGGCAAACATGATCCCGTAGGAGTGCCTCAATGTAATTCAGTCTTTGAGACGTGTGAAATGTGGCAAACATGATCCTGTAGCAGTGCCTCAATGTAAACACAGTTTTCAAGTGGTTTGGTGGCAAGGCTGGCTCTCTCAACAATCCCCAAGGCCATCACTGCTGCACACCTGTATCTTCCCAGCAGAAAGATATCTGAGTGTTATATGTTCACCTTCATTTCAGAGGTAAGTGGGTTGCTCCTTTCTGTGTCACTCTATAAGGCTTCTCTTACTAGATCGGTGACAGAGAGAATACCTGCATGATCTACACGGTATCTTTTGATGAGTTCTGTGTCATAAATTCATACAATATATCCTATCTGGGTAAATAATTCCTAAGCTGGGGTGGTTGTGGGTGGCCATCTTGGTAGCAGGAGCATCTGTCATAAGCTGCTAAGACAGGGTGGACTCAGTCTTACCATCCCATGTGGATTTAAGACAAGAATGCTCCATTCTGTCCTAGCTATGACATATTTCATAACTAAGACTTGCTAGGACTGCTTCATAACTCCTAGAATAGAATACAAGAAGAGGTGTAAGGCAAGGACTGTACACATGACTTTTTTTTTTTAAGGCTCACTGGCCAAGGGAAACAAGAGGAAAAAAGATCCCACTGAGGGGTCAGTCCTGAAAGAGATGTCAAGAGAATCATTGAAATTTGAAGGATAGGTGTCTTAAAACCTCCTGCTTGAAAGAGCTGAAGTCACAGAAAGGAGGAAATACAGAAGCAAGCAGGAAGTTCTAGAGTTTACCAGAAAAGCGAATGAATGATTGAGAATACTGGTTAACTCTTGCATTAGAGAGATGGACAGAATAGGGATGAAAGAAAGAAGTAAGTCTTGTGCTGCAAGGTTGCAGGAGGAGGGGCAAGAGGAGGGGAGGCATGCAGTTCGCAAGATTAGAAGAGCAGTTAGCATGAAAACAGCAGTAAAAGATAGCAAGAGATGCAACATTGTGGTGATGAAAAAGAGGCTGAAGACAGTCAGTAAGAGAAAAATTGATAACACAAAAAACTTTTGATTCCACCCTGTCTAAAATAGTGGTATGAGTGGAACCCCCCCCCCCCAGTAATGTGAAGCATACTACATACATTGACGGATAAAGGCCCAGTACAGAGTTAGCAGCTGGGGGGTGAGAAAAACTGGCAGAGATGTCTCAGAATGGCTAGATTCATAGAAGCTGTCCTAGCTAGAGATGAGATGTGAAGTTTCCAGTTTAGATTATAAGTAAAGGACAGACCGAGGATGTTCAGTGTAGAAGGGGGGGACAGTTGAGTGTCACTGAAGAAGAGGAGATAGTTGTCTGGAAGGCTGTGTTGAGTTGACAGTTGGAGGAATTAAGTTTTTGAGGCATTGAACAATACCAAGTTTGCTCTGCCCCAATCAGAAAAATTTTTGAAAAATCAGAAGTCAGATAGTCTCTAGCTTCCCAGTGTGAAGTGTTTACTTCCTGAAGGGTTGGATGTCTATGAAAAGATGTCCAAAAGTGCAGGGTGGTATCATCAGCTTAGGAGTGGAGAGGACAAGAAGTTTGATTTAGATCATTGATGGATAATAGGAAAAGAGTGGGTGACAGGACAGAACCCTGAGGAACACCTCTGTTAATAGATTTAGAACAACAGTGACCCTCTACCAAAGGAGCAATAGAACAGTCAGAAAAGAAACTTGGGATGAAGTTACAGAGGATAGAAGCTGTAGGAAGGTAGTTTGGAAATCAAAGCTTTGTGCCAGACTTGATCAAAAGCTTTTGATATGTCTAAGGCAACAGCAAAAGTTTCACCAAAATTCTTTAAAGAGTATGACCAAGATTCAGTAAGGAAAGGGAGAAGATCACCAGCAGAGCAGCCTTGATGGAACCCATACTGGTGATCAGATAGAAGGTTGTGAAGTGATAGATGTTTAAGAATCTTCCTGTTGAGGATAGATTAAAAAACTTTAAATAGGCAGGAAATTAAAGCAATAGAATGGTAGTTTGCAGGATTAGAATGGTCACTCTTTTTAGGGAACAGGCTGAATGTAGGTAAACTTCCAGCAAGAAGAAAAGGTAGATGTTGACAGACAGAGCTGAAAGACTTTGACTAGGCAAGGTGCAAACATGGAGGTACAGTTTTGAAGAACAAAAGTAAAGACCCCATCAGGTCCATAAGCCTACCGAGGGTTTAGGCCAGTGAGGGCATGGAAAATATCACTGCGAAGGATTTTAATAAGTAGCATGAAGTAATCAGAAGGTTGAAGAGAGGGAGGAACAAGGCCTGAATCATCCAAGGTAGAGTTTTTAGCAAAGATTTGAGCAAATGGTCAGCTTTAGAAATAGATGAGATGGCAGTGATGCCATCAGGTTGAAATGAAGGAGGGAAAGATGAAGAAGCAAAGTTATTAGAGAAGTTTTTTGGCTAGATGCAAGAAGTCATGAAGGGAGTTAGATCTTTAAAGATTTTGATTTTTGAAGAACAGAGTTGGTATGGTTCAGGGCAGAAATATAAAGTGCATGAGATTCTGGTGATGGAAGGCTCAAGTACCTTTTGTGAGCCACCTCTCTATCATGTATAGCACAAGAACAAGCTGTGTTAAACCAAGGTTTGGAAGGTTTAGGTCAAGAAAAAGAGTGAGGAATGTTCGCCTCCATGCCAGACACTATCACCTCTGTTATGTGCTCAGCACACAGGGATGGTAATAGCTCCTCAGCTCCCTCTGATTAGCAGAGGCAAAATGCCAGAGCCACTTTCACTTAGGGGGATCCTAAGGAGGGAGTGGAGTGACAGGACAAGATACAGATATGAGATTGTGATCAGAGGAGCCCAATGGAGAAAATAAGGTGACAGCATAAGGATTAGAGGTCAAGAATGTTGGGCGTATCTCCAAGATGGTCAGGAATACAAGAAGGGTGTTGCACCGACTGCTCTTGGTCATGGAGGATATCAAAGTTAATTAAAGGCCAGTTTGCCAGGATGGTCAGTGAAGGGAGAGGAAAGCCAAAGCTGGTGGTGAACACTGAAGACTCCGAGAATGGAGGTCTCTGCAAAAGGGAAGAGAGTCAGAAAGTGCTCTACTTTGGAAGTTAACCAACCAACAACACAATGGGACAAAACTCCAGCCTCAGCAGCATCTTGCACCACCACAACACAACACTCACTGAGAATCACTTATTACTTGTATGAGGCAAGTGTGGACACAACAACAGCAACTTGTGTAAGCAAGCTTGACAAGAACACCATAGTGCACCTCCCTGCATGAAGCTGAGGGGTGTATGCACGGCTGGAAGCCTCAACCTTCATCACCCAGCAGCTGCCACCTCTGTGAACCACCAACAGCCTGATGCAGAACTCAGGACACCAGTTCACACACTCAGCCACAGATCAAAGCAATAAGCCAACTGTGGCTCTGTATTCTCAAACACTTTGGTGTTGTATCTTAATAACACTTAACTGGATGAAGTAGAAGTTATTGGATTTTCATGATTCTAATGATACTTTAAAAAAGGATTTTCCACTAGTGAGAAAAATATCCAGGGGGAACCTGACTAATCATTTCTGTAAACCTTGGAGATTGTTGCAGTGAAAGCCCACAGTGTTTAAGAGTAATGTTACCAAGCAGGGAAGCCTCAAGTCCAAGCAACAATCAGGTCCTGAAGAATACAGCCTCAGTGTTGTGGTCAGCAGTGGCAGAGGAGTGAGGGTGGTGATGGGAGGCTTCTACCACTACTGGAAGTGTCAAAGAGCTGTCTTGCTGGCATCCTGAACAATCTTCTCCAGCTCCAGGTCAGCCATCAGCTGCTCCAGAGGCTCCACTCCTGCTGTAGGGGGGAAGCAATAATGTAGGTTACCTGGCAGGGGACTATCATGTGACACTGCTTCACTAAGTCTGTAATAATAGTTTTGCCAGCTGAGGAAACAAGAACATGGTAACATGGCCACTGACCGACGCTGTCACTGGTCAGTGCATTGCCTGTCTTGTTTTGAAAAGTGTAGCTAAACTTACATATTTCTACTGAAGCCCTTACTTGACTATAATGTTTCTGAATATACAACTTACAATAATCATGTATTCTACATTATCTAATAGTTTTTGGTAGAAATAAAGCAACTTTTGCTGGGGATTCTAACCTGAACAGCACTGAATGCTTAAATCTAATGCACCTCCTGCCAAGTCAATGGAGTGTAAAATATTTATGTATTTTAATCCTTTTTTTGCATATGGTGGTGGGAGAGCTCCACTGCTCCTGTGGGGGGATGCATGCCATCACACTGCAGCAGCATTTCAGCCAGCCTGTCCTGGCCACACAATGACTACACAGGTCAGTAAACAGGCCAGACAGTGGTGGCTTCAATAAGTGTTTGGGAATAATACAGTTATCATTTTGTCAAGTTTTAACCTTGCCACAGTCAGTGTGCTTGGGTGGTGCAGAGCAACAGTTTCTTAGTGGCTGCAGCATAAGTGACACGTTCCATAGCGATATTGTATGGGAGTGTCATATTGCACATTTAGTAAACATAGGAGATAAGCTGTAGTCACCAAGTGTTTCCACATCCCTGCCACTACTTAGTGAACTACCCACAGCAAACCCATGACCACAGAGAGAGGGGTGACACAGTAGCAGCACTGAGTGGTGACAAGACCCATACTTGCCAGTCTGATATCACACACTGTGCCAAGGGCAGTACATAACAGGCTGAGTGACACACTACGTGGCACTGCCTGTACTGCCAGGTGACAGCTGGTCTGGATGACGGTGCAACACAGGGACCAGCGCCAGTCCACTTCCCACTGCATTATGAGTATTATTGTTATTTTTCATGTTTTAGAATTCATATATGATCTTTATGCAAATGGAGAGAAGAAGAGAGAAAAAACTACTTAACACAGGCAAAATCACAAGGGTAGGAGTTGCAATCAAAACAATACAGGAATACAAATGGCAAGTGCCAAAATAATGTTTGGTGCTTCATGACAGAATTGTAAAAGTTTGCTCAGTGGCAGCCTGGTGACTGTTGAGAGCAGTGTCATGCATCCAGCAACTCACTCAAAGTTGAGGCCATCCACCAGAACCACTGACCAACACTCATCTCTCAATTAAAGATAAAGCATTTTGAAAAGCATCATCTCATTTCTTTCCAATAATTTAAACAGATGTGCACTGGTATGGATTACATTATCTTTGCAATGGATGGCAGAAAAGAATTAACTGAAGGGCACACTGGAGTACTGTGACTTTACACAAGACAGACTGCAGTGGAGGGAACAGCAAGGATTACAGGTGTTAGGAGATGTGTGCAGAAGTGGCTGACAAAGTGTTGGGGAGGGGACACTAACACAAGAAGAGGCCAGAGTGAGGGCACAAGGCATCAGGATGCATACTAAATGTTATGAAACATTGAGAGGATGCCCATCCTCAAATAACAGCAGGAGGACTGTGAGAACAAAACACCCACACACACGTGTCTACCAGAGTGGCCCACCGCTGCCTACACAACATCCCTCCCTCACTTTCACAGATGCCATTCTCCCAAAAAATCCCTCACTACCTGTACACATCAAAAGCTTTGGTACACCTGCCAGGAAATAACTACAATGGGTATGACAAGCTGGCAACAAGTGTCTTGGACCACTGTGTCTGTGTCCTGTAGTCATGGCAAACATGTGTGCCATGGACAAGGAATGATTCCTTTAGTTAATTATGGTGTAGGAAATTCAGTGTTTTCAACTAGAAATGAAAAAAAAAAAAATCAAAACAATCATTTAGAGTTTTTTGCATGACTTGTTCCTTGGGCCATTTGAAATGTGCATTGTCACACACACCAAAAAATCACAACTGCCTGCTGGACTCATAAGAGCACTGGCCACCCCATTCCCCTGATCTTTAACCGATCACTGAGAGGCACAGGCAGAGGAGGGCAGCCTGGACACTACAAAACTTCAGACAGGTATCAGGGAGGAATGAAATGATTCAAAGCCACAGACACTCATGGAACTTGCTGATCTGTCTCCTTCATGTCTTGGGAAAGGTGCAAGAAGGAAGAAGCCAGTCCGTTCCTAGTTTCTCTGTAAGTAATATAATGGTTTTGTTCTCTTCATCTGAATTGTTTTCATTCACCTGTGGTCTTGCAGTTAACAATATCTTGCAATTACTGTCCACCAATCAGGGAGTGAGAGCATCAGTCACCACTAGTGTTACCATGCTTGTGGCTATCATGCTGTGAATTTTGAAGCATGCATGAACATACAGTAAGAAGAGAAGACCAGGATCTGATTGAAAGAGCTTGAAAAAAAGACAGTCAAGGGAAGAAGATGGAGGGAAAGACAGTGAAATGGAGGTATGGAAACGTGGCAGAGCTACAAAGGACGGGAGGCACTGAGGAAGATGCAAGGGACAGAAACTTGTACATGGTGCCAAGCCCTAACTGTAAGGAAATGGCCAAAAAAGAAGGTCTTGCAGCTGACAATATTTTGTACATACTGTAGACCAACCAGTGTGTGAGAGCATCTATCAATTTCTTAATACTATTTGTGAATTTGAACCACACATGAACATACAGTATATCCCACCTGTACATGCATCCCAATATCCATCCATCCATCCACACTGTACAGGCTGTCCCATACACTAACCTTGCTTGATGGAGGGGTGGTTGCACTCCTCTTCAGAAAACTTCAGTGTATGTTGTCGCCTGGCTGCTCTCTCCATATTCAGCACTGGGGAAGGCATCACACGGCTCACTACAAACACCTCGCCTTCACACCAGCATCAGTAGGGCACATCACATAATTTCTGCTAAGCTTAATTAATTCGGTGATGTTTCATGTAGAGATTGGAAAGAATACAAAGAACAGCCACTAAGATAGTGCCAGAACTGGATGACTTGACACATGATGATAAAGATGAAAAGAAACTTGGACAGAAGAGAGCTGCCTAAATAACATACATCTTTCCACAAAGGAGTAGAGACATATGGAATGGAGAAATGTGTGAAAACCCCTGCAGCTTTAGGGTTAGTCAACCAACCTGAGGAACCAGACAGAAATGCCCTTTTGTTATGGACAAGAGATGAATCTCAATATTAGAGAGAGAGAGAGAGAGAGAGAGAGAGAGAGAGAGAGAGAGAGAGAGAGAGAGAGAGAGAGAGAGAGAGAGAGAGAGAGAGAGAGAGAGAGAGAGAGAGAGAGAGAGAATAATGCAAACATATCTTTCCATGTAAATATATAAAGATATAGAATGGATTACAGGAGGAAGCAGTGAAAGGCAAAAGTGTACATCAATGAATAAAAAGGCTGGAAAGATACAAACACAGAAGCAGATTACAAACTTAGTGGCCATGGAACTTTTACTAATGAACAATTTGGCGAGTCTGTCTGTCAGTGACCTCACTATCACTAACTCATACACCTGCTGCTGTCAGTGGAGGACAGTGGAGGGGTGGGGGAAGGTACTGCTTCTTCACAGGGTGAGCATAGCTATAATCCGGGTCGCCGTGGGAGGGACGGTGACCCTGCCTGGCCTGCAGTTCCTGTCCCCGTGACCTGCGGTGGGATGACGCACTTCTGGCCTCGTCCAAACTTTCCTCGTGACTGGTAGTTGACTCTGTAATGGAGTGACTGCCACCCACCATGTCAGCCACAGTCTGGTAGTCCCCGTCTGGTGGGCAGGGTGGTAGTTAGTCAGCTTGGGGTGCAAACATATGGGTAAATAAGGGAACATATGTATGGATGGATGGATTTCTTTTAACCCTTTCACTGTGATAACCTTACCTAACCTAACCTATAATTGAACAATGCTAATTCATATGGTTTATCTTTGTTTATTAACCCCAACCTTAAATGTAAAAGCTGAAACAACAAAAATGCAGAAAAAAAAGAGGAAACAAATTTCCTTAATATTTATGTAAGCACAGCGACGGGTCGTGCCGAGGTGAAAAGATCACGTAAATTCAATGAACCCTTTCCCTGCTGTCTGTCAAATCTTTCCTCAGTCACTCAGCACTCTGGCATGTCTGTTGCTGATCTACCCCAAACACTACACTACACGACACCAAAAATTGCAAAATCTATTCTTTTTCATGCTCTTCTTTTTTGCACATGATTATAAAGATTTCATACATACTTCTTAGTGCTGCAAATTGTTGCTTAATGCAGTGAAAGGGCTTAATTTATTATATTTTAAGTCACATTAAACTAATTAATGTAAAACAACTTATGCAAACCAAGAGCCACCAGTGCCAATGCCAGTTTATTGGTCCTGATGACTAACCTTGTCTTTTTCTTCCATCATTACTCATTAAGACTTTATTCCCTTATAAGAACATAAGAGCACAAAAACAACAAAAGCTGCAAGAAGCCATCAGCCCTACATAGGGCAGTCAGTCCCTGAACATGCCTACCTATTTTGATCAATCACCCTGGTTCATAAATTTGTGTAATCTTTTGAAACTCACTATTTACTTGGCATTAACAACCTCATTATCATTCAATTACCACTCAATTTGAAAACAATCTTAATCCTCATGGTTTTTAAATCTAGCCATATTCCTGCTGCTTTGTCTCTCCTGTCCATCCCATATACATGCCAGCCTAACACCTGCCTCAAACAATGGTACACTCAGACCAGGCTAAGAAGTGAACTGTCTCTTCCCCTTGTACTTTTCTCAATCTCCAAGTGTTAACTCCACACTAACTGGCACAAAACAGTAAGTGCTTTAGTCTATCTACTTTTCAATCTTAGGCACCTAATATAACAGTGTTTTATCTCCTTAGTTTAGGAGGAGTTCACAAGTGCACTATTGGTTTTGTAAGCTTGTCAGGAGCAAGTATTTTCACTTTATTTTCCAAGTATATGACCTGATGTGCTATGCCTAAGTTCCTGGGGTGTAGCAGAGTGGTCTACGAGATGACTGCTAACCACCAGGAGGTGACAGAACTAAGAGTATGAATGATGCGTGTATGAGAGTGTAGTGCTTTGCCTGGGCCACCCTATGAGGGATTGCCTGTCTGGTATATAGAGGGAGACAGGTACATTTTGCAGGTCTCCATTTGTGTTGGAGATAATCCCTGCACTGTTCTGAAATATTTGAGCTTCCCCTGACCATGACTGACCTGGCTTGAAGAGGGCAGGGACTCGCAGGGCTCGGTTGTTGCCCAGGGTAGCACAGAAAGACACCAGGTCAGGCTCAGCAGGTGTGTCAGATTCAGTGGTGACCTCACTACTTGTCACCACACCTGCAGGGAGAAAGGAGCAGATGTATGGTGGTGATGGCTGTCTGTCCTCTATATAGTGAAAAGTGGCACAGTATAAAAAGATGGGTTACAATTTATGAACGAGTGAATTGACTAATTGCTTTCAAGGCACCACAGTAAGGGTCATATGTCATCAAACATTAAAATATTAAGAAAATATTTGAAGATAATTGTTGAATGTTCAGAAATATTTATACATCAAAACTTCTGCACTGCATTGAACTGTAATCTGTAATTTTTTTCCTTTTCAATGCATTTCTCAAGATTCATGATTTTCCTTTTTTATAATTCTTAGGTGTAAATTTTGCAGTCATAAATCACAAGAAATCACATGAAATGACAAATAATTTTACATTATCTCTCTCTCTCTCTCTCTCTCTCTCTCTCTCTCTCTCTCTCTCTCTCTCTCTCTCTCTCTCTCTCTCTCTCTCTCTCTCTCTCTCTCTCTCTCTCTCTCTCTTACTGTTCCCTAAGGGGTCCTCCTCCCACACTCCCAGCATCACCTTTAGTCAATGAATAAACATGAGTGCACTTTTGCTTAACACTCCATCACAGCACTCCATTACCATGCCATCACTCCCTGCCACAGCATCACCCCTCCCCCCCCACCCTGGCAACACCACCCAGCCACACCACCTACCACCTCAACACTGTTTTGCACCAGCCACATCTTAGCTAATCTCTTACATCACCTATAAGCCTTAAGCCTCCACACTCGTCACACCACCACTCTCAGCTGCACCTCCCAGCCACGCCACCTACTACATTTGTTCCTGCGGCTAGACTTGGGTGTCGTTGGCCCTCCGTTGGTGTGGCTGTGGGTATGGTAGGCGCACACTGACAGATGAGCCGCTTGCCTCCTTGCTGGCTGCATCTGAGGATAGTACAGGTGTGGTAAGGCTTTGACTTAGACCAGGTGTGTTAATTAGGTACCCTCTATTGCAGTGGTTTCCAACCTTTTCGAATTCTCGTCCCCCTTCGTTAAATGACAAGTTCCCTGCGCACCCTCCACTCTGGTTTAAATACTGCTATTTACTGTCATAGTCGGCACAAATCAGTGATAAAAAAAAATTATACAATACATAATTATGTATGACTGAATGTATAGGCTTACCTTTACTAGTGTGATGGTTGCGCTTGCTTCTCTGAGCAGAGTTTCTCAAATCTCGGAGAATGTGATGAAATTGAGACCCGTAATTCCTTTTCTATTACTAAGCAAGAACGGTATTTTGTTTTGAGGACAGCAACTGAACTAAATCCTGATTCACACAAGTATGATGTCACAAAACGTAATAAAATGCCAATGGCCTTAGTTGACAAGGAAGGGTACTCATCTTTAACTTGCAACCAAAATTTTTCCAAAGGTCCTGCATCAAACACAAGTTTCAGCGAACCGTCACATGACAAATCAATAAGTTGCTCCTGGTCAGCTGTAGACAGTGTGCTTGTAGAGTTATCACCAAATGGGTTTCTTATCCATTCGTAATCACTTGTGTCTACATCTTTAAAGTAAAATGAGCACTTCCCCAGGAGAGTGCTCAGCAAACAATTCATTTCCACCTAGTACGCTAGTATGTTTGAGAAACTCTTGCAAATTTGGTAACATGTCAAAACTGTTATTTTCTACATTCCTTTTCCATAACTCAATTTTCTTCATAAATGCACGTATTTTGTCACTCTGTGCGAAAATATTCATGTGGAGCCCCTGCATAGACTGATTCAGTTGGTTAAGTTTCTCAAAGATATCAACCATGTAAGCAAGTTTTTTAATGAAATAATAATCTGTGAAAGTCTCCATCTTTGGTTTTATTTTCACAAATGAATGTAGCAATTTCATTTCTAAGTTCATACACTCTATGGAGTACTTTCCACGGGATAGCCAGCGTGATTCACAGTAATACAGTAGAGCAGTGTGTTCAGCACCAAAATCTTTACATAACTGTGCAGTCTTCCTTTCAATGGACTGTTCTTTATGTAATTTACAACCCTGACAACATCTTTGAGCAAATTACCTAACTCTTCATTCATACTGCCTGATGCAAGTGCCTGTCTATGAAGCATGCAGTGCGTCCATGAAGTGTGTGGAGCCTTTTCCCTCACCAAAGCTTTCAGTCCAGCATGTCGTCCTGCCATTGACTGGGCTCCATCAGTGCACAGTCCAACACAATTTTCCCAGCTTATTCCATGTTCATTGAAAAAATTGTCAATCATGTTGAACACTTTTACAGCTGTGGCTCTACCAACAATAGGTTTACAAAACAACAGATCTTCCTTAATTTCATTGGCAGATATATAGCACACATAAGTTATTAAATGAGCATCTTTCACTACATCAGTAGCCTCATCTATTTGCAACCCAAAATGCAAATATTTAAGTACATCTGCAAGAGGAATGCTGCGTAACTTGTTGGCACTTTGTTCATCGAGCATTATTTCCACCATGTCAATAGCAGCAGGTAATACCCAGGTTTCTGCTATGTTGTGAGCTTTTTTGCATCTTGCACTTATGTAGGAAACTTTATAAGAAGCAAGCAAAGCACTTGCAGCTGTGGTAGATGTCTTCGTGAAAGCCCGCCTCTGTTTATTAAATTCATCAAGTCTCCTTTTAAAAAATTCCAGAGATTTGCCAACATGTTCAGGATGCTGTGTTTCAAGGTGGTGCTTCAATTTGCTTGGTTTCATGCTGTCCATGGCCAAAATATTTAAACACAACACACATTGAAGTCTCTCCGTTCCACTAACAACCGTAGATGTAAATCCAAGCGAGAGATAGCTGTCGTCATACTTTCTGGTTTTCGTATGCCTGCTACTTTCATCACATTTACTGGAGTGAGGTTCACTTTCAGTTTCTTTCCTTTTGCCT
Source organism: Scylla paramamosain (assembly GCF_035594125.1). Classification (NCBI taxonomy): domain Eukaryota; kingdom Metazoa; phylum Arthropoda; class Malacostraca; order Decapoda; family Portunidae; genus Scylla; species Scylla paramamosain. The sequence goes on along the minus strand of NW_026973691.1, from coordinate 544,509 downwards.
TTAATCAAATACTTTTCCATATTTCAAAATTTTAGTGAAATAAACAAACGCACACGCTCAAAACTATTCCTTAGCTTTGTAATTTTGCAATTAACAGTTATATTTACGAGGCACTTGTTACGTCCAGAACGGTCACAGAGCTACCGTCTTACCACCGCACCCTCATACTACTGTGGCGGTGTGGCCACACAGCCAACTCCCAAAGCTGGAGTACTGACATGTCCGAGACGTGAACCGAATGGGAACCATACAAACGATGCGTTGTTTCTGGTAATCATTACAATATTTATATTTACAGCACGTTTCTCTCTCTATCTTTTATAGTTGTTTAATTCCTTAGTTACTTAGTAGCATTTGAAATAATTTATAATTGTATTTAGACAATAACATTTCATAATTCATATCTGAAATGTTTTCTCAATACTTAACCAATTATGTATTCCATCAAAATCAATAATGTTGATATATAATCATCTACTAAGTAATTTTTCCACTTTATGAAGTGCTTACGCCCCCCCTGGCAGCCCTTCGTGCCCCCTTAGGGGGGTGCGCCCCACAGGTTGGAAACCACTACTCTATTGGATCAGGTGTGTTAATTAGGTACCCTCTATTGGACCTGGTGTGTCAATTAGGTACCCTCTATTGGACCCAGTGTGTTAATTAGGTACCCTCTATTGGACCCAGTGTGTTAATTAGGTACCCTCTATTGGACCCGGTGTGTTAATTAGGTATCCTTTATTTAATTAGGTATCTTGTACTGATAGTGTTGTTGTTTAGTTTGGGCTGAAGGTAGATATGCACTACAGTGTCACTTATATTTATTATGTATTATGTATTGTTTATGTATTGTCTTTTGTATTATGTATTTTTATATGTATTTAGTGTTATGTATCATTTCATTATGTAGCATGTATTATCTATTGTGCACTGTGTATTATTGTACATGACTTATTTTGCTGATATTTCACTTTGGTACTCCTGCATCAAACACTGACTGACTGACTCACTCACTGTAAGCATTTGTGTGTATCCTGGTGTACATTCTGTGTGTCCTAGTTTCAATGCAATTATGAATAACAAACAAAAAATAATGCACACTTTTTTTTTTTTATTAATGGCAAGAAATATTTATAACAGAGAGCTTGTTATGGTCATTAATTGGGACTCTCTATCATAACTATTTTCATTATCACCATTATTGTTACAAATAATACTCCTATAACTGCAAATCTAAATGGAACCATGAAATAATAAGGAAAAGCAGAGGTCAGGAGAAGAAAATCAATCAAATAACCATAAAAGGAACTACTAGCACTGCTAGCAACAGACACACTAACAAACCCAGTAAATGAAATAAATAAAATAAAATAACAACAACAACAACAACAACAACAACAACAACAACAACATCAACAACAACAACAATAATAATAATGATAATAACAATAATAATAAAGATAAATAAATGCATTAAAATCCAAACAAATAAATAAATAAAACAAGAGGTCAAAAATCAAATATAGTGGGTGTTTGTAAATGAGGCAGCAGTCCCACAGGCAGCCAGTGTGAGCAGAGGCTGTGTGATGACAAGAGAGTCCTGCACACTGGTCATCTTTGTACAGCTGAGGTCATTAGCTGAGTGTCCTCTTGCACTCACTTTCCTGATTGTGTGTTTTCCTCTAGTCTCAAGTCTAAGGACCCATCTATTCCCAGGCTTTGTGAGGAGACTGTCAGTAGAGAACTCCAGACTGAAGGAAATGTCAAGGCACAGGAAGCTTGACTTCTGACCATCACCGCACTAACAACTATCGCTTTTCATTCATTTATCTTTTTTACTCTGGTCTTAGGGTGTAGCACGGTGGCCCACAAGAATAACCCTTTCTTCCAGGGACCAACAGGGTTAAGAGTGTGAATGATGTGTGCATGTGTGTGTGGGGCTTTGTTTAGACCATCCTGTGTCAGATTTTTGGCCTGGTATACAGATGGACAAATCTTTTTATCTTCACTCTATCCCTTCACACCACAAAGCTGTTCCAAAAAGGAAAGACAAAAGAGATGGAACAGCCAGCTGTGACCTCACTGTACATTTCACAACCTGCCTTTTAAAAATTCTGTTCTTTCACACAACTCTACATGCACCTAATACATGCACACCCTTCACTCAAAATTCAAAATTATCATGGCGACTCCTACACCAGCCTCGGAGTCCCCAGGACAAATGTCCCCAGATCAGACTGCTCTTCTGGTGAGTGTCTTGACACCACCCTCAACTTTTTCTTCAATAACTTCTGCAACATTTGTGGCCTTACATCTTCTTTTCAATCTGTAGAACACAACCTCTCTACTAAACTTCATCTTTTCCTCCCCAAAACACAGGTGTCTGAGGCAACTGACAGTACCCCCTTCTTTGTTCCCCCCTACTTTCTCTATCCTCATTTTCTGCCCAAAGCTGGATGTTGCAACTATGCATACAACAACTTAAATTGCTCTTGTGCCCACACTCTTGAATCTTCTGGATTTTTCACTGTCTGGCTATGACTACAGTCACTCTCAAACAAAATTTATCTGTGCTGTATACCTCTCACCTACAAGAAGCTCCTCTTGCTAGAAAAATTCTTTGACTACTTAACTTCTAAAGTGAGCACATTCTGACTCTCTTCCCTTTTGCAGAGATCTCCATTCTTGGAGACTTCAATGGTCATTACTAATTTTGCCTTTCCTCTCCCTTCACTGACCATCTTGGTGAACTAGCCTTTAACTCTGCTATCCTCCATGACCTAGAGCAACTGGTACAACACTCTACTTGTATTCCTGATTGTCTTGGAGATATGCCCAATATTCTTGACCTTTTCCTCACCTCTAACCCTTCTGCTTATGCTATCATCCTATCATCTCCATTGGGCTCCTCCAATCACAATCTGCATCTTGTCCTATCCTTCCAATCTGTCCCCAAGATTCCCCAAAGTGGAGGTGCCTTTGTCATTTTGCCCCTACTGGAGCTGAGTAGGTATTATGCTGATTTGCCTTGGAATGACTACTGTTTCTGTGTCATAGGGTACCCATCTCTGTGTGCTGAGTGCATAACAAAGGTGATAGTATGTGCTATGGAGACATACAATCCTCACTCTTTCTCTTGTCCTAAACCATTGGTTCCCAACCTTCATTACATTACTTGTTTACTGACTTTTCAAGTTTGCATTACCTGCATCATCAAGTGAAGGCACAGTACTATATATCTGCTATAAAGAAACAGTGGTAAACCTTATAAAGCAATCACTCAATTGCATAGCTGGCGATGATAATGAAAAACTTATCACAATAAATGATAAATCAATGATGATAATGTTATCAGTGATAACTGATAATTCAGTAACTGGTGATAGATTTAGTGCCGATAACTGATAACCAATAAATCTATAAATCCAAGATTCTGATACTAGTGATAACAATATTGATATTTTAAGTAAAAAAAAATGAAAAATCCAAATCTTTATTTTTAATCTTGATCTTAGAAAACTTAGAAACATCTTCAAAAACTTCTAATTCAATGTTTATCCTGTCTCTTCACTAATGAAAAGTACTGTTTTAATTAAAATAACTACATTTGATTTTGAAAGTTAACAACTTCAACGTGCTCATGTTCCTAAAACTACGTTACAAAGGGGGGATGACGTTAGTAGCACTGTGCCGTGGGTAGTGAAGATGGGCATTGGCAGCACTGAAATCAGGAAGGAGTGAACTGGTACTCAAGATGAGACCAGAGGCAGGAAACACTGTGATTGGCCCAAAGAGCAACAGCAGCAATTACTTCATGCTACCCATTAAGATCCAGGGCTTGTTCCTCCCTCTCCTCTACCCTCCAACTACTTCATGCTACCCATTAAGATCCTTCCCAGTGATGTTTTCCATGCCCTTGCTGCCCTCAGAAGGCTTATGGACCTGATGGGTCCCTCGTATTGTTCTCTGAAACTGTGCCTCCATGCTTGCATCTTGCCTATTCATCTCCACTTGTTCTGTTGTTGTAAAATAGTGTGGTGAGAGCCTTCCCTGTCATCTCTCCCCCAGTACTCACCCACTGAGAGCAAGTATCCACCTCACTGGCTGGCTCCCTCTAGCATTCCTTCATTTCATTCATACAAACTTGCCCAGAGTAGTAAAAAAGATCAGACAACTTCCTCCAAAGATCACATTCCCAGATCTTGGTCTTTGTGGAACTCCTCATAAAAAGCAGTTTATTAGTCCACATACCAATAATTTATTTCACATGAAATTCACTGGAATTTGTGGCACCAACATTTGGAGAAACCATAAACATTTACAAACTCATTCACTTTCATTGTTACCATTTGTCCACACCACCTTACTGTATTTCAGATTATTACAGCAGAACAGATGATGATGTCATTAACTATTCTCTCAAAACCCCCATCCTACTCCACACATCACTACTCTGTGCAGGAAAAGAGATGAGTGTGGAGGAACATGTACAATGTATGGCACTGCAATACTAACTGATAGATTTAGAATACAAGACGACTGATATCAAAATGTTACAAGACTTATCCATGTATTAAGTTTGGGCATCACTCCTTCAAAACAGTCACCTTCACCACCAATAAAGTGGTCCCAGTCCTGCTGTCACTGCTCACACGTGTTCAGTAAGTCTTGTTCTCAAAGCATGTTAAGCACCTTCTGTGACTCGGGCTCAACCTCTTCCATGGAACACAGCATAACAACATACGGAAATCAGAAAGGCTGCCAGAAGTCATCAGGCTTACCCGTGGCAGTCCCTGCACAAAATATACCTACCTATTTCCATCTACCATCCCCATCCATAAATCTTCTTTTAAAAATCCTAAAGAACCAACACTAACAACCTGATTACTGAGTCTATTCCATTCATCCACCACTCCATCTGAAAACCAATTCCTTCCTATCTCCCTTTTAAGTCTGACTTTTCAAACTTAGATCCATCCTTTCTCGTTTCATGGTGTCAAGATGGCATCCTTTTCACCCACAACTTCCTTTATCTTTAGGAAGAGGAAGAAGTTACAAATGAAATGTGGATCCAGGTCTTGTCCCCAGTGGAGACCCTCAATGTGAAGGTTGGGTCATCTGGGGCACCTTCTGTTTGGAGATCAGAAGCCTGGGCACAAATTTTTCAGCTATGTGGTCATATTCAAATCAAACATGGGGATTGCCTCAGCTGTTCTGTATGATGCACCAACCCTGACACCAACTCCCTTCGCTGATCTCCAACAATTCTCTTGCACGTCACTCAACCGTTTCCATGTTTTCAGTGTCTGAGCTCACGGAATATCATCCTGACCTCTTGTCATCTTCCAGAGATATTCCGCTGCTCTTGAAGAATACATGGCACTTGACGCACCTCACATAACTCACTGCTTCCTTGCCACACATGTGCTAAATCATGTCAAAGGTCTTTGCTGAATTTGACACACAATTTGGTGTTAACTCTGCTCTTGTTTGCAGTTCATGATGAAATATGAAGTTCAGCATGAGGCCACAAAACTCATGTGACATGGCTCACAAAGTTCACAGAAAGATACCAATTGGCAGACTGCTTGATAACTGTCACTGTCCAGTCCCATCAGACATGCATCCTTGTACAGCCACCTGTTGGTGTACTATGGAACTAGTCTTGGGGCTTTGATACCACCTCACACTTCATTTTACCCTTCAATCCCAACATGTCAGTGGTAGATGAGGTAATCTCATTCTTGTGTATAGATTCCTTTAGTTACAAGGAATATGTATTATGTTGCTGGGACACTCACTCTGTGCTTCTCTCAAATGAATGATGTATAATAAAAGCTAAGATAAGCAACAGTTTCAGCTTTTTCTGGCACACACAGTCATCTATCAAGAATCTGGCAAAGCCTGGGATGAATATAGCAGCGTGTTATGACCACAGGTCTCTGTGCTCTTACACTGTAAATATGCACTGTGATGCCCCATGAGTACCTCTGGGGTGATAACACTCATGAGGTCCACAGCTGGCTGCTGCATTACCAGACAACACAGTGCACCACTTGTGGAAGACATGAGGTCATTATGTACACTTCCTTCTCAGTGACAAAATGAATCCAAGAAATGTATACAGTGGAACCTCAGTTACTGAATGTCTCCCTCTCCGAACAACTCTGTTTTTGAACAAAAATTTTAACTCCTAATTGCTTTGATTACTGTACCATAATTTGATTTTCAAACAAAGTTACTCGATTTCAAATATTACAACACGTAACAAAAGCTGCCATTTATTACTAATTTATAGTTTCTATAAATAGTTCCTTTGGAGGAGAGACACAGAGGGTAAGACAGTAATTCAATCTTTGAAATAAGTTAAATGTGATCCTACTGAAGAACCTCAATGTAAACAAACAAGGTTCGGGGCTCAGGAGTAATCCCAAGCCTCCTGTGGCTCTCCCGATGACCCACAATGCCATCACTACTGCACAACTGCATTTTTCCAGTAGCTTTTCCCAGCAGCAAGATGTCTAAGTGTTATGATCACCTTCATTTTGGCAGCGAGTGGGTTGCTCCTCTCTGTCTCTGTAAGGCTTCCCTCACTTCATGGGTGACAAAGAGAAAGCCAGCATGGTCTAAACAATATCTTTTGATGAGTTCTGTATCACTAAGTTCATTCAACAAAGCTTTTCTGAATAAAAAAAATTCTAAGCTGGAGATGCTGTGGAGCAGCCATCTTAGCAGCGGGAGTGTTGGTCATTACCCACTAAGACATGGTGGATGCGAGTCTGAGAATGGATTAATCTATTTTAGAATGACTCCTGTGGGGAAAATAGTATCGGTTTTCAAACATTTTGGATTTGGAACGACATTTACGAACAAATTAAGTTAAAAAACTGTTGAATGAAAGATAAAGCAAAAGAGATAAAGATGAAGTTGAAACTGTCCTCATACTCAAAGTAATGAGGAGTTATGGATACTTCCCTTGCAGAGTCAAAATGAGTTCAAACTGGCAGGAACTGTATCAGATGAAGAGGCTTGCTGACAAATAAAAGTAAAACAGTGCAGATGTAACACAATTGCTCACTGTCAACTACAACAATGTAAAACTAGAGATATAAGATAGGAACACACTGATAAATAAAGCAAAAACAATTGACATGTAGGATATCTGAACCAACTGTATAAAAAAAAATATATATATCCTAAAAAAAAAAAATGTTCATAAAGCAACCCAAACAACATGCAAAATGAAGCTGAAACTTTCCTTCTTGGCAGAGAAGTGACATACCTCTCTCAGCATTGGAAAGGGCCTGGGCTGCTCCCTTCCCCTTGGCCCCCTTAGAGGTTTTGTCTGGGGGTGTCTTCACTCAGGGCAGGAGGGGTTGGGGACGCCTGCAAAATGTGGCCACTTGAGAGATGGGACAGCCACCCTTGAGGAGTCAACCAGCCAACCAGCCAGCTATCCCACAGTGGACTAGTCAGCCAGATAGCCAGCCAGTCAGCTAGTCAGCAGGAAAACCAACCAGCCAGCCGGTCAGCCAGTTAGCCAGGCATCCAACCAGTCAGTTAGTTAGCCAGCCAGCCAACCAGAAAGATAGAAAGCCAGCCAGCCCAAGGAAAACACTACACACAGAGGAGGAGAGGTACTACAAAGACTAAATTTGGTATTATTAAGAGAAGTGGACATTGTTGAACACATGAACTACAATCATCCTGTAGGAAAAAGTGATTGTGTGATGGTAAGGTTTCATATCAAAGAAAAAGAAGAGGAAAGTAGATGGGAAAATTATAAGGATGAAATATTTAGCTATGGTAAAACTAGTTTCAAATAAACGAGGAGATACTTTGGTAAGATGGAATGGAGTGCCTTTATTACAGCAAAAGATGTGCAGAAACAGGAAGCACTAGTCACTAGGTATATATAAGAAGGGAGTGAAAAGATGTGTACCAAAAGGAAACACAACGATAAGATATAACAAAGACTGGTATAACAGAAGGTGTGAAGTTAAAGTTGAAGGATGTGTTTGACAAAGTATCACACTGAAGGTTGATATGAAAGATAAAAACACAAAAAGAAGATAAAAACACAAAGACTGCTATAAAAGAATATGTAAAGTAGTGAGGGAGGAGAGGGAGAAGGCATGGACTAGATGGAGGTGAAAAATGCAAAAATGTGGCAAAACTACACCACTACAAGAAATGACTGTGTAAGGGTTACTACAGAAGAAAGGACAAGTTATGAGAACAATGTTATGGACAAATGTAAAGAGGAACCAAAACTATTCTTCAGGTGTGTGAGGAGCAAAATGAAAAACAAAGAAGGTGAATGGTCAAATGTGTGAGGATCTGGCTGACATGGCAGAGATGATGAATAAGAGTTTTCATTTAGCATTCACAATGAGAGGATATTTGTGGGGCAAAGTGAGATGAGTGAAAAATGGGTCCGGGGAAAATCCAGGTGACTGAGGAAGACATGTGGAAACAGTGTGAGGGACTAGATGTTAGAAAGGCCCCTGGACCCAAAAAAGTGTTGGGATGGATACTGAAAGAATGCAATCAGCAGGTGACATGGGTGGTGCACAGTATTACTGAGAGTTCCTTAAATGAAAGTAGAGTCCTGCTTAAATGAAAGAGAGTAAAAAATAATTCCAATTTATAAAGGTGGTAACAAGAAGAGGCGATGAACTACAGACCAGTGTCTCTAACAAGTGTGGTATGTAAAATGTTTGAAAGATTAAAGAAGGATAAATTAATGCATTACCTAGAAAATGAAGTGATGATAAAACAATTTGGATTTAGAAGACAGAGGTCATGTATTATGAACCTGATGAATTTTTATTCAAGAGTGGTGGATACAATACAAGAGAGGAATGGGTGGGCAGACTGTGTATATTTAGCCCTGAAGAAAGCCTTTGATAAAGTGCCACATAGGAGACTGCCATGGAAGATGGAGCATGATGATGGTCTGAGGGATGGCCTGCTGGGATGGATGGAGAATTTCTTGACTGAGAGAGAGATGGGAACCGTGGTAAAAGATTGGGAGTCATCACAGAGGAAAACTGAAAGTGGAGTACCCAAAAGCTCAGTGCTGGCACCAGTCATATATGAATGATATGATACAGAGTGTGAATAGCTACATGAGCCTTCTGTGCAGATAATGCCAAGTTCCTGAAAGAGTTGAGAGTGAGGAAGATTGTGGAGTGTTGCAAGAGGATCTGAACAAGATATTGGAGTGGAGTCATAGATGGGAAATGGAGTTTAATCCAGAGAAATGTAAAGTAATGGAATTTGGAAAGAGTGAGAGAAGAGTAAAAGGAAATTATGTGTTGAATGGTGAGAGGTTGAGTAAAGCAGAGGAGGAAAACGATCTGGGTGTTACGGTCAGTGGAAATTTGATCCCATAGAAACACATTAGCAGAACTACAGGAGAAACCTATAATTTGTTAAGCCTATAATTTGTTGAGAGGAATAAGGCCATCTTTTGAGTATAACAATGAAAAGATGATCAGGAAGATGATTATATCACTGATTTGACCTAGACTGAAATATGCAGCTGTAGTGTGCTCATTCTACATGAAAAAGGATGTAATGAAGTCGGAGAAAGCTGAGAGATGGTACCAAGAGTCGTTTGTCATACGAAGAGAGACTGGCAGAGTTGCACCCACCAATACTGGAAAAAAGGAGAGAAAGAGGAGACTTGACTGCTATATACAAAGCACAGGAGGAAGTGGAGGAGGTGGACCAGAGTGACTTGATGGTTTAGGATACGTGAGATATTAGAGGACATGGAAAGAGGCTGAAGAAGAGTACTTGTAAAAGAGACATCAAAAAAATATAGTTTCCCACAAAGAAGTACAGATGTATAGAACAGTCTGGATAAGGAAATAGTAAATGCAAGAAGTATACATGGATTCAAGGCTAAACTGTATATTGAAAGATATGGAGATGGGATAGCACCAGCATACCTCTTGTCCCATAAAACTGGATATTGAAGGAATGTAGAGAACAACTGGCTTATAAAATTCACAGTCTAGTGGTAACACCACTATCACAGGGAAGAGTACCAAAAGATTGGAAGAGAGCAAATATTACACCAATATTCAAAGGAGGAAATAAAGAAGACCAAATAAATTATAGACCAGTGTCCTTGACTAGTGTTGTAGGAAAACTGTGAAAGAAAAATAAAGGAGAGATAGATGGAACACTTGGAAAGAGATAAAGTTTTGGTAAATTGTCAATTTGGATTTAGGAGGGGAAGATCATGCTCCATGAACTTACTGTCCTTTTACTCAAGAGTAGTCGACATTGTGCAAGAGAGAGACAGATGGGTGGATGGTGTCTACTCAGACTTGAAGAAAGCGTTTGACAAAAGTACCACACCAAAGATTGCTATGGAAGAAAAAAAAAATATGGAAAAATTGGAGGAAGACTGCTGGAGTGGATGGAGGACTATCTGGATGATAGAGAGATGAGAACTGTAATACAAGACCAGAATTCATCTTGGCTGAAAGTAACTAGTGGTGTCCCACAGGGGTCAGTGTTGGGACTGATAATGTTTGTAATGTATGTGAATGACATAAATGAAGAAATAGACAGTTATATGGACTTATTTGCAGATGATGCTGAGCTGATGAGAAGGATAGAAAATGTAAATGACTAATAATAATAATAATAATAATAATAATAATAATAATAATAATAATAATAATAATAATAATAATAAACGGTTTATTATTTAGTCAGTTAACAAAGTGAAAATGTACATAGGGGGTGGGGAAATACTTAACATTAATCCTAAAGGTAAGTCTAATCTAGAAGGGACTACTGATTGATGGCTCGCACCATGGTGGGAATCGCACTGTTTCTGTACCAGTACCGGTACTGGTACTGCAAAATTATTTAAATAAGATAAATAGATGGAGTAAATCTTGGCAAATGGAATTCAATTTAAGTAAATGTAAAGTAATGGAGTTTGGTAAGAGTAAGAAAAGAATACAATATCATTATGAGATGGATGGTGTGAAGTTACAGAAATCAAAAGAGGAAATGGATTTGGGAGTAACAGTTACTGAAAATTTGACTCCATACAGACACATTGATAAAATTACTGGAAAGATGATGAATTTGTTAAAAAGAATGAGAATGGCATTCTCACATTTGGATAAAGAAATGATAAAAAAGTTGTTGATTTCCATGATAAGACCAAGACTGGAAGTGTGGTCTCCTCATACAAGGAGGAATATTATAAAATTAGAAAGAGTACAAAGAGCAGTCACTAAGATGGTTCCAGAGTTGAGCAAGTCAACCTAGGAAGAGAAATTAAGAATGTTGGAAATTCCTACCCTTGAAAATAAGAGAGAGAGAGAGAGAGAGAGAGAGAGAGAGAGAGAGAGAGAGAGAGAGAGAGAGAGAGAGAGAGAGAGAGAGAGAGAGAGAGAGAGAGAGATTTAATAAACATCTATAGAATGGTAAATGGTATGGAAAATGTGTTTTATAACTTTAGACACACAGAGTACAAGGGGACACAATAAGAAGTTGAAGAAAGTTAACTGTAGAAGAGACATTAAGAAGTATAGTTTTCCTCACAGAAGTGTGAACAAATGGAACGAACTCAGTGAAGACATTGTCAATGCCGTAACTGTCCACGCTTTTAAGACCAAACTAGATAGGCATAGAGACGAGATACTATGAGATCACTCCCCTCCTTACCACTCAGTCATGAACAAAATAATACTCAGCAAAATAATCAAACAAATAAAAGAAAGGTTTATAATATTTTAAGTTTTCTTGATCCACATCACACTAACACTTCTGGAAAATCTTTATCCCCTTAATAAGGATCCAGTTATCTACAAGTGCCACCTCAGGGCTCCTCCCTAGATGGCCTGTAGACTGTACACAGGGACTTTTACAATACCCGAAATGCATTCCTTCCCAACAGTGGTGAGAGGCAGGGGAGTGATATGCTGTGACCCTTCACAAAGGAGCACTTCAGGCTGCTGCCTCACACCAGCATGGTCTGTGGCTGGGGAAGTGTCCTCTCCAGGCTTCTCCCCATATGCTGAGGATTCTGGAAAGACAAAGACAACTAACTTATATAGAGAAGACTACATTAAGGTGCCAATCTCAATAGAATATGATTATGAAGAAAAAATAATCAAAATTTGATAAGTGTCATGAGACCATCTTCATGAAAGAACTGAAGTTACAGGCAGGGGGAAATACAGGACCAGGCAGGGAGTTCTTAAGTTTAACAGTTAAAGGAATGTAAGACTGAGAATACTGGGAGGTGGACAGAATAGTAGCAAGCCTTGTGCCACAAGACCACAACAGGAGGAGAGGCAGACAGTTAAGATGATCAAAAGACCAGCTGCCATGCAAGAAACTACAGAAGATAGCAAGAGATGCAACACTGCAGGAGAGAGAGAGAGAGAGAGAGAGAGAGAGAGAGAGAGAGAGAGAGAGAGAGAGAGAGAGAGAGAGAGAGAGAGAGAGGGGGGGGGGGGAGGGGGGCAGGCAGTCTGAAGACAGTCAGTCAGAGGAGTTGATGAGATGAAATGCTTTTGATTCCACCCTAACCAGCTGAGCAACACGAGTGGAGTACCCCCATACATGTGAGGCATACACCATACATTTATTTATTTATTTTTTTGTTGCAAAGGGCAACAAAAAATCCAATAAAGAAAAATGCCCACTGAAATGCCAGTCCCATAAAAGGGTCAAAGCAGTAGTCAAAAATTGAAACTCCCTCTTGAAGGAATTCAAGTCATAGGAAGATGGAAATACAGAAGCAGGCAAGGAGTTCCAGAGTTTACCAGAGAAAGGAATGAATGATTGAGAATACTGGTTAACTCTTGCATTAGAGAGGTGGACAGAATAGAAGTGAGAGAAAGAAGAAAGTCTTGTGCAGCGAGGCTGACATGGATGGATAAGGCCCCTGTACAGAGTTAGCAGCTGTGGGGGTGAGGAAAACTGGTGAAGACAACTCAAAGTGCTTAACTGTTTTAGCTAGAGATGAGATGTGAAATTTCCAGTTTAGGTTACTAGTAAAGGACAGACCCGAGGATGTTCAGTGTAACAGAGGGGACAGTTGAAGGTCACTGAAGAGGAAGGGATAGTTGTCTGGAAGGTTGTGTTTATTTGTTAGATGTAAAACTTGGATTCTTGAGGCACTAAACAACACTTAATTTTGCTCTCTCCCAATCACAGGTTTTAGAAAGGTCAGAAATCAGGCATTCTGTGGCTTCTCTGAGTGAATTGTTACATTCCTGAATGCTTGGACATCTACAAAAAGATGTGGAAAGATGCGGAGTGATATCATCAGCATAGGAGTGAACGTGACAACGATTTTTAGTAAGAAAATTATTGATGAATACCAGAAAGAGTGGGTGACAGGACAGATCCCTGATAGGAGGAGAATGGTGACCAGTTAGAAGATTATTGATGAATACCAGAGAGAGTGGGTGACAGGACAGATCCCCGAGGAACATGACTTAGGAGAAGAATGGTGACTGTCTGTCACTGGAGCAATAGAACAGTTAGAAAAGAAACTTGAGGTTAAGTTACAGAGAAGGATAGGAGAGTGCAAAGAAGAGTTGGATGATGGTGTTTACAGGGCACAGCACAGACCTAGGTAATTGCAGTACACATTACATACCTGGGGACTTTTACAATATCTGAAATGCATTCCTTACTGACAGTGGTGAGAGGCAGGGGAGTGATATGGTGCGACCCTTCACAAAGGAGCACATCAAGGGGAGTGATATGGTGCAACCCTTCACAAAGGAGCACATCAAGGGGAGTGATATGGTGCGACCCTTCACAAAGGAGCACATCAAGGGGAGTGATATGGTGTGACCCTTCACAAAGGAGCACATCAAGGGGAGTGATATGGTGCGACCCTTCACAAAGGAGCACATCAAGGGGAGTGATATGGTGTGACCCTTCACAAAGGAGCACATCAAGGGGAGTGGTATGGTGTGACCCTTCACAAAGGAGCACATCAAGGGGAGTGATATGGTGTGACCCTTCACAAAGGAGCACCTCAGGCTGCTGCCTCACACCAGCATGGTCTGTGGCTGGGGGAATGTCCTCTCCAGGCTCCTCCCCAGATGCCATGAATTCTGGAAAGACAGAGACAGCAGAAGCACTCCCTGCAGCTGATGGCAGCAGCATTTGGCCACAAAGTTGTGCATGCTCCTGTGCAGTACCTACTGAGGGATTTATAAAGTTTAATGTGAATTAATGCAGTTTTATTTTGAAGGAGTTTTCCATTTGTGGTGATTTGTACAAAGTTATCTAAGATGCTGGGTGTGTCATAAGGCCCAAGTCAGTCCTCCTCAAGCCAGGAACCTTTCCTTCCTTGCTTTTTATTATTCTTTACAACAACTTTCATTCCAATCTTAAAGTCAAATGACTTATGTCCTTTAGCTTTCCTCATTTCATATTATTTATTTTGTTCAGCTTGTGCTTTAGCAACATGACTGGCAACTTTTTCTTTTATGGCTGTCAAGCGACTCTTTCTTGATTCCACTGACTCATCTGAGGGGCTCAAATTTGGGAATTCTAAAATATCAACTTTTTCATGAAGATCATTTTGGTGCAGTTCAACAGTGTTGGCTGTCTACCAAACTTCAAGAAAGAGGGAGAACACTTTATTGAAGCTTGCATTGATGTTCATATACCAAACAGAGCAGCCTCCGAGTGTTTGTCCCAGTCATTCTGATTCTCATTTACCAATTTAATTAAAGAGCCCTTCAGCGTCTGGTTGGTCCTCTCATCCTGGCCATTAGTTTGGGGGTGGCAAGCAAGTGTTACAAGGTGCTTCACTTGGACAATGGAAAAGAGTGTCATTTAATGTATTACAGAATTCCTTTCCCTGATCAGTTAAGGTTTTCTCTGGGGGACCAGAACAGTGGAAAATACTCTGCAATACATCACATACCAGATCAGCAGATTTTGAAGGCAGTGGAAATGCCTCTATAAATCTGGAGTGTAAGTCTGTTAAAGTAAGGATGTCCTTGTTGCCAGACTGAGTTTCTTTTAGGGCCCCATCAAATCTACATCAACCATCTGCCAAGGGCCTTCACTCTTAATAGGATTCAGGACTGGTGCTACAGTTTTCATCTTTTCAGATCTCTGACGTCAGTCACACTCACCTGTCCAATTCACTACATCTTTCTTAATGCCTATGCAATAAAATCTCTCTGTAGTTTTGGCAATAGTCTTAGTGATGCCCATGTGAACTCCTCCTCTACTGGAGTCATGAACATCCTGAAATACTTTCCTTTTCTGCTCCCTGGTGAATATGACCACTTTCACCTGAACTGGTCCTCCTTCCTTTGCTCTGCAGGTGTACTGGATTCTGTCTGGGCCACCATCTGCAATTTTTAGTAATCCTAATACCATACAATCACAAAGTGTGCCATGGGAAGGAGGGAGACTAATATAGAATTTTTTTCTTTGATGTAAGAGCCAAGGGCAATAAAGAAAAAAAAAAAAGGCACACTAAGGTGCCAGTTCCTGAAGAAAAGAGCCAAAATGATTTCCAAAATTGAAGAAGTGGCATAAGGCCTCCCTCTTGAAAGGACTGAAGTCATAGGAATGGGAAAACAGAAGTTGGCAGAGAGTTCCAGAGTTTACCAGTGAAAGGGAAGATTAAGAAAATACTGGTTAACTCATGCACTTGGCAGGTGGACTGAATACTAGAAAACCTTGTACAATGAGACCACAAGAGGTGGCGAGGCATGCAGTTAGCATGAAAGATACCAAGAGATGCAACACTGCAGCAAAGAGAGAGAGAGAGAGAGAGAGAGAGAGAGAGAGAGAGAGAGAGAGAGAGAGAGAGAGAGAGAGAGAGAGAGAGAGAGAGAGAGAGAGAGAGAGAGAGAGAGAGAGAGAGAGAGAGAGAAAATTGTTTCAGCTACCTTACACATTTTCACTGTTGTTCCTGTAGTAAATCTTTCCAAGCTCTCCTTCCACACACACACACACACACACACACACACACACACACACACACACACACACATTCCTTCTAACACCTGTGCTCCTACATCACAAACTTTAAGAACATCCCAAAATGCTTTTCTACCCACTCTGTCATAAGCCTTCTCTAGATGAATGGTACATGTAATATTTATGTTTACCTTAGCATGCCTCTATTATAATTGTGATTGCAAACATATGCTCCACAACACATTTCTTTCTTGAAACTTTCCTGTTCCCCAACGACCATCACCTCTATCAATAACTTCTATCAATCTCTGAGTCAAGACTCTCCCACAGACTTTTCCTGACACACTAAGCAAACTTATCTACCCTCTGTAACCTTTTTGTACATTCCTGCAGCCTTTCCCTTTATATAAACATACAATAACTGCCTCCATCCACTCATCAGGTCCTGCCTCCTTGTTTCCAAGCCAATTCACGTAATTCAAATCATCCAGTCTGCTATCACTTCTCCATAGTTATTCCATCAGTGTCTATAGCTTTGCCACACTTCATCACAACTATTGTTTTCTTCATCTCCCTAACAATTTCTCTCATTCTCTACCTGCTTCTATACACATGCTAATTATTATTGTTTCTCCTGTCATCTTATTCATTTGACAAAGTCTTCTCCAAGTAACTTGCACTTCTTTCTTGCTGCTTACAAGAACTTTATACCCTCTCTCTACTCACACAATCCCACACTCTTCTTCCCCCTCTCTTTTATCCCCTCCTTCCAGAACAAGTTATTGTCATTAATTTTCTTGCACCCAGCTTTCTACCAAACTTCTCACACAATTCCATGCTCTTCTTCCCCCCCTCTTTCTTCACTTCCTTCCAGAACAACTTATTGTCAGTGATCTCCTTACACTCAGCTTTCTACCAAACTTCTCATCCACTCTCATCTTATTTTTTCTTATGAGTTCCTTCAGTTTCATATTCCAAGACCTACACTCTAATTTCTCCTCATTTTAATTTCCTCTGAGTCATTTCTCTGCACCATTTTCTCATAGGCCCTCTTCTCTTCCACAGCCACCTCCATCTCAGCCATGCACTTTTTTTTTTTAACTTGTATCCCCAAGACTCCCTTGTAGTTACCATATCAATGAATACTTTTTAACATCTTTATCCTCTGAGGCCTCCCCAACTATCTCTCACTTCTCTGTCTTTCACATACCTCACATTCCTCTCTACTACACACCTTACTGTCCAACTATTTAAATAACTTTCCCCCAATGTGTGTAACAACGATATATATTTTTTTTTCATCACGGCATTGTGGTCTGACCAGAGTTCCATTTAATTCTGTGGGACACGCCCATCAAACATTCCTTGGCATGCCAACCATTTCCTTAATTCATCTCTCATCCACTGCTAAACACTCAGTCAGACT
Organism: Scylla paramamosain; assembly: GCF_035594125.1. NCBI lineage: Eukaryota > Metazoa > Arthropoda > Malacostraca > Decapoda > Portunidae > Scylla > Scylla paramamosain. The sequence continues at coordinate 527,135 of NW_026973691.1, read as the reverse complement.
TTTCTGTTCACCATTTTAATCTCGATATCTCCTCCACGTGAACCTGTGGATCACTATGGTGGAAGGTTTTTTAGCACACAACCCTCAAATCCATGCATACGTAACTATCCCACCACAAGTTTGTTCATTGTAACATGACTCGCTCTCTCTGCTGCACATAAAGGAATTGAATATATGCAGCACTCAATCCCCTATTCATTTACTCACAAACAATATATCAGTATGGCACAATAACGTCAATTTGGGCTTGTTCCCTGACTTACCCAGAGTACGTTGTGTTGAGGACCGGATACATGTCCATTATAGCATAACTCGCTATGTTTACTGCACTTTCAGTAGCAAGGTATATGAAACATTAAATTTTTCATCTATTTACACACTAACAATATCTCAATACGCCATAACGCCAAAATGAGCTTCTTTCCCGGTCAGTCATGGCCATCACTATTTAAGGACCAAATATACGTGTAATACTTCATATTTGCTTACTTTTCTCTGCACACAATATTTTTTACTGCATATACAACATTGCGATACATACATTGCTAGTAACTGTGCACACTAAGCATGCACACCTCCATATTCCCGCTGTAAGCCGCCACGCCACACCAAAGAAGGTTTCAACAAGTCCTGGCGTCGTGTGCTGCCGGGCCGGGGATGCACAGAAGACGCACCTCAACAGAACAGAACAGATAGAAAGTTGGTGAAGGGTAAAGAGCTTGGATAGAAGAAGATAAAAAGAAGGGAAAATGAAAGACAGTAAGAGAATGAATGTTTGTGGGCAGAGCACATTGTTATTTTTCTTTTGTTGACTAATATTGGGAAGGCGCCAGCTCGTATTCTGTGTTAATTTAAGCATTTTTACCCTGCCTAAGAGGTTGCCTTTGATTATTTATTTATTGTTCCGTATAACAAGTAGAACCCAACTAAACAGTGTCCACGCCACACTTTGTACTGGCCGCCTGACACCCACGGAACAAGCCCTCCGCCTAATGATAAGGCATAATTTTGCAATGTCCTTGATAGTTTACACCCATTCTATATTCACAAATTATTCTTGAACATTTCTGCTAATGGTCCCACGTACTCCTGGATTATAACACTGTCTAATGATAATTTTTGGATCTAAATATTAACAAAGAATTTCTTTCAAAATAAAGAATATTATCAGTACTGGCATATTTTCTCTTAATCTACAATGTTTAGTGATTTTGATTTTCCTGTGGCTGGCCCAGGAGAACCCGGGAATATGGTTATTTTCCAGTGCCTTGTAAACTAAGGGATATTACTCTGTACCATTTCAAAATATCAACAATTAATTTAACAATTTCTAGCTTATAATTTCATTTAATTTTCTTGTTCTAAAATTTTATTGATTCCAAAAGTGTATACAAAATTTTGTTTACACAACCAAGAAGTAAATTTTTATATTTATGACCGTTCCTTTAGGCTATAAAAAAATATTTAATGGCATTGTTATTATTTGGATGGTATTGTCTTCTCTTTTTTTTTTTTTTTTTTTTTTACTATTGGTATTTTGTGCCATGACACCCACACAAGCAAATCTCTGCCTATAACGTGTGCTGCTCATCGCTTGCATCTTGAAACACGATTCCTTCGTATATATTGGCTAATTACTCGTTTTATTCCTTATTTTTGTAGATAATTCTAGATCAAAGAACTGCATCCCTGAGGGAAGGCTGTACACAAGGCTATCCCGCATGCTGCTTCAGCCAGCCGCACACCAGGTAGAGAGAGAGAGAGAGAGAGAGAGAGAGAGAGAGAGAGAGAGAGAGAGAGAGAGAGAGAGAGAGAGAGAGAGAGAGAATTATTATGGTTTTCAATTATTATCATATTATTATTATTATTATTATTATTATTATTATTATTATTATTATTATTAGAGAGAGAGAGAGAGAGAGAGAGAGAGAGAGAGAGAGAGAGAGAGAGAGAGAGAGAGAGAGAGAGAGAGAGAGAGAGAGAGAGAAATATTATCTACAGTTCTTCTTCTTCTTCTTCTTCTTACTACTATTACTACTACTACTACTACTACTAGTACTACTACTAGTACTACTACTACTACTACTACTATCACAATCACAATTATTATTATTATTATTATCCTTGCAGGTGCCTCCTTACTACCTATATACTGACTGACCACCGTCTTGACTACCACCACAGTAACCACTATTACTACTACAACTACCACCACCACCAACATTGTTCGCCACCACAGTTCGTCTGCCACAACCACAAGTGCATCCTACCACAATTTAAATGTGATGATTATGACCACTGTGGTGATGGCAGTGATGAGATGGATTGTGGTAGTAGTGGTGGTGGTGGTGGTGGTGGTGGCTGGGAAGTAATGTTGGTAGGTGGAAAACATGACTACAGTGGAAATGCTATGGTATGTACAATTGTGGTAGTTATAATTGTGGTAGTTACAATTGTGGTAGTTACAATTGTGGTAGTTACAATTTTGGTGGTTACAATTGTGGTAGTTACAATTGTGGTAATTACAATTGTGGTAGTTACAATTTTGGTGGTTACAATTGGTGGTAGTTACAATTGTGGTAGTTACAATTTTGGTTACAATTGTGGTAGTTACAATTGTGGTAGTTACAATTGTGGTAGCTACAATTGTGGTAGTTACAATTGTTGAAGTTTAAGATATTTTAATTAAGAATTGTGGTTACTACTACTACTACTACTACTACTGTTACTAACCTAACCCTTTACTCTTATTCAGATTCGCATCATCAACAACAACAACAACAACAATGATGGCAGTAGTAGCAGTAGTAGTGAATGGTCATACGTATGTGATGACTATTTTGACTATCAGGCGGCCGATGTTGTGTGTCGGACTATCGTCTTAAAGGAGCCGTAAAATTTACTAGGAATAACTATTTCGGTGATAGTAATAGTGGTAAGCAATAGTAGTAGTAGTAGTAGTAGTAATAGTAGTAGTAGTAGTAGTAGTAGTAGTTAAATTTTCTACTGGTTAACTCTTGCATCAGGGAGGTGGACAGAATAGTGGTGTATGACTGAGAATACTGGTTAACTCTTGCATCAGGGAGGTGGACAGTATAGTAGTGAAAGACTGAGAATACCGGTTAACTCTTGCATTAGGGAGGTGGACAGAATAGTGGTGAATGACTGAGAATACTGGTTAACTCTTGCATCAGGGAGATGGACAGAGTAGTGGTGAATGACTGAGAATACTGGTTAACTCTTGCATCAGGGAGGTGGACAGTATAGTAGTGAAAGACTGAGAATACCGGTTAACTCTTGCATTAGGGAGGTGGACAGAATAGTGGTGAAAGACTGAGAATACTGGTTAACTCTTGCATCAGGGAGGTGGACAGAATAGTGGTGAGAAAAACTGGCGGAGACGTCTCAGAACACCTAACTTCATAGAAGCTGTTTTAGCTAGAGATGAGATGTAAAGTTTCCAGTTCAGATTATAAGTAAAGGACAGACCGAGGATGTTCAGTGTAGAAGAGGGGGACAGTTGAGTGTCATTGAGGAAGAGGGGATAGTTGTCTGGAAGGTTGTGTCGAGTTGATAGATGGAGGAATTGAGTTTTTGAGGCATTGAACAATACCAAGTTTGCTCTGCTCCAATCAGAAATTTTAGAAAGATCAGAAGTCAAGCGTTCTGTGGCTTCCCTGCGTGAAATGTTTACCTCCTGAAGGGTTGGACGTCTATGAAAAGACGTGGAAAAGTGCAGGGTGGTATCATCAGCGTAGGAGTGGATAGGACAAGAAGTTTGGTTTAGAAGATCATTAATGAATAATAAGAAGAGAGTGGATGACAGGACAGAACCCTGAGGAACACCACTGTTAATAAATTTAGAAGAACAGTGACCGTCTACCACAGCAGCAATAGAACGGTCAGAAAGGAAACTTGAGATGAAGTTACAGAGAGGATAGAAACCGTAGGAGGTTAGTTTGGAAATCAAAGGTTTGTGTCAGACTCTATCTGTTGTCCAAGGCAACAGCAAAAGTCACCAAAATCTCTAAAAGAGGATGACCAAGACTCAGTAAGGAAAGCCAGAAGATCACCAGTAGAGCGGCCTTGATAGAACCCATACTGGCGATCAGATAGAAGGTTGTGAAGTGATAGATGTTTAAGAATCTTCCTGTTGAGGATAGATTCAAAAACTTTAGATAGGCAGGAAATTAAAGCAATAGAACGGTAGTTTGAGGGATTAGAACGGTCACCCTTTTTAGGAACAGGCTGAATGTAAGCAAACTTCCAGCAAGAAGGAAAGGTAGATGTTGACAGACAGAGCTGAAAGAGTTTGACTACGCAAGGTTCAAGCACAGAGGCACAGTTTCGGAGAACAATAGGAGGGACCCCATCAGGTCCATAAGCCTTCCGAGGGTCTAGGCCAGCGAGGTCATGGAAAACATCATTGCAAAGAATTTTAATAGGTAGCATGAAGTAGTCAGTGGGTGGAGGAGAGAAGGGAACAAGCCCAGAATCGTCCGAGGTAGAGTTTTTAGCAAAGGTTCGAGCGAAGAGTTCAGCTTTAGAAATAGATGTGATAGCAGTGGTGCCATCTGGTTGAAATAAAGGAGGGAAAGAAGAAGAAGCAAAGTTATTGGAGATATTTTTGACTAA
>NW_026973691.1:500000-520000 GCF_035594125.1 Scylla paramamosain | reverse complement strand
ATGAATTGACTCTAATTATTTATTGGCGTTGATATTACATAAATTACACAAGCTCAATCTATTACAATATATATATATATATATATATATATATATATATATATATATATATATATATATATATATATATATATATATATATATATATATATATATATATATATATATATATATATATATATATATATATATATAACAAACACACACACGCACACACACACACACATACATACAAAAACACCATTATGTATGTATAATATGGGAAATATTGTATTTTTAGTGCTTCTTCTGCAAATACTGTAGACATGTTGTTAATCTGCCACTGGAACCTTAAACACACACTTGAAAGCACTTGTAATTTTAACCAGTGACCTGCAGTGTAGCTCGTATCATTCCGATTCTCTACTTTCTGTGCATTTTTTTTCTTTTGTCATTTTGTGTGTTGCAATATTTATAGGGGAATAAGAATGTGTATGTGTATAATTGAGTCAAAGAAATAAGTGAACAGTTGCAGCATCCAGGACAAGTGAAGCATTGGTCAAGGTGGTTCAGGGAGGAAGGGAATTGTGCTGCCTGAAACTAAAAAATGGTGTGGGTGGCCCTGGAAGACAAATAAGGGGGCTGTTACTGCCTTAAAGCAGCCAGTGGAGTCTGATGTCAAGACCACTGGACGCTTTAAGACAGTAGCAGCCCTGTGGGGCTCCCACACTGTGTTTTAGATTGAGGCATATCACAGTTCCCTTCCTGAACCACCTTGAGCAGTGCTTGACTTGTCCTGGATGCTGCCAACTGTTCAGTTATTTCTTGGACTGAATTACCTGCTTCCTTGAGGCCCATGGTCTGCACAATAGTCTCAAATGAGTACTCTTTCATTTGAGCCATATTAACAAACAGCGAGTTATCAAAAGATGTTGTTGCGCAATAATGCGCCACAATGCGGAAAAAGTCGCCTGGTGTTAGTGGTCTCCAACACGCCTCAGGGCACGCTGAGTACAGCTTATGGATCAGTGGCGTGAAGCTGAGGGATGCACTCATGTCATCACAGGGGCTGAGACTCTTGGCTAAAATGGTTCACTCTCAAGAGGGCCATGCTTGTTACACCATTAGTACCAGACCCTCCAGCCAGGGGGAGGAGTCAATACTTAGGATGAACACTGTACACATATACACATATACTGGGTGTCCTAGGAGGAAGGTCATACTTTGTCAGCAATGAAAGATCAAGTTATTCTAAGTCAGAAATATTCTATGTTGAAGTGCTTTTAATGTTGTGGTTTAGAAGTTACTTCCAGCATGAAGGAAAGGAAGATGTTGAGAGAGCTGGAAGAGTTTGCCCAGGCAAAGACAGTGACAAAAGCACAGTTTTGGAGAACAATAGGAGGGACCCCACCAAGTCCATAAGCCTTCCAAGGGTTAATGTCAGTGAGGGCATGGCAAACATCATTGTGAAGGATCTTAACTCTCTCATGCACCAGTAAGTTTCACAAGTTTTCTGTCCAATACTTCTGTTGGCAGCCATTTGTAGCCTCTGTGCACCTTGCAAAACTTTGATTTAGAAGTTTTCTTTCTTTTGAGACTTATAAGAAGGCACATATTATATATCACTAAATTCACAAGGAAATTGTCTTTTTGGTGATTGCCAAAAATAAAATTTCACTTACTTTTTCCCTCAAAAACAAATACAAAACAAGAAAGAATGTTCACAATTTTGTAGCTCAAAACTTTTCCTGCAAGCATTTTGTGGGCTGTACATTACCTAAACTGTCTTTTTATGGGCTTTACAATGGTACTGTTGACATTGTGATATGTCAATTAGATCTCAAGAAAATAAAGGAAAGCTGAAATCATTATTTGTCACAGATTGCAAGCAGACAGCCTGAATCACAGGATGAAACTGACAAATGATCTAGCAGTCTGCCTATTCTGAGAAGCATCATTGTTACCAGTTGATTGCTTCTGTGAAAGGCATGCTCATCTTGAACTCACCAAAAACATTGATGCACTTACAATAGAAACTTTATTTTTAATTAATTTAAATAAGGTTTTAATGCACTTGTGCACTGGTGCAGTTTGACATGAAGATGTTTTGACGTCCGGTGTGCGTCCGGTGTATGAGGGACTAATGGGTTGCATGAAATAATCCAAGGGAAAAGGAGAGGGAGGATCATGCCCTGAATCACTCAAGGTAGAGCTTTTAGCAAAGATTTGAGCAAAGAGTTCACCTTTAGAGATAGATGAGATGGCAGTATTGCCATCAAGTTGAAATAAAAGTGGGAAAGATGAAGAAGCAGTGTTATTAGAGATATTTATGGCTAGGTGGCAGAAGTCACAAAGAGAGAGAGAGAGAGAGAGAGAGAGAGAGAGAGAGAGAGAGAGAGAGAGAGAGAGAGAGAGAGAGAGAGAGAGAGAGATCTAGAAAGATTGTGACATTTTCTGTTGATGAAGGAGGTTTTGGCTAGTTGGAGGACAGACTTGGCATAATTCTGGACAGAAATATAAAGTGCATTAGATTCAGGTGATGGAAGGCTGAAGTACATTTTATGGACTACCTCTTTATCATGTATAACACAAGAACCAAGGTTTGGAAGGTTTAGGGTGAGAGAAAGACAGACATGAAGACAGACATCCTCACCCCTGCTGTGTGTTCAGCACACAGAGGCAAGTCTTGTACATGGAAGCAGTAGTCATTCTAACTAAGGAAAACTAGTTAACACCCCTGAGCCATGAAAACCTTGTTTAAGTAAAGAAAAGCTGCATGTACATGCTTACAAACATTTTATTTATCAATTAACTAAATAGATAGAGAAAGACAATTAACACTGGTAAGTTGCCTCTCATCTCCTCCTCTGTTATTTGAATTTGTGCTTTGCAGGAATCCATGTACAGTGAAACCACGGAGGCTGAAATCATGGATAACAGGGATGACTATGCTGTAATATATATATATATATATATATATATATATATATATATATATATATATATATATATATATATATATATATATATATATATATATATATATATATATATATATATATATATATGGTAATGAACTCCAGTGATCTGTTGGTCTATTTGGAAAATTGTTTCTGCATGTCCTTATCTCATTTTTCTCTTGTTAAGTTTATTGCTGTGACCTTTTTGTGTTGAGAGAGAGAGAGAGAGAGAGAGAGAGAGAGAGAGAGAGAGAGAGAGAGAGAGAGAGAGAGAGAGACCTCTAAACAGACTGGTACTTACCTCCTTCCCAACCCTCCTCCCACCTTCCCTCCCTCCCTTCTCCCCCTCATGAAGTGCTCCCCTTCTTCAGTAATTAATCTCCGCCTCTCCACAGGTAAGCGAAGGACAGGTGTGGCTTGGTCATTAGTGTGGCTCCAGGTATGTACTAGATATGCTTTCTTTCTCATAGATGGTGACTTGAAGTAGTCTCTCTTCCAGTTTTATTGATATTTCACATCTTTTTTTTCATTCTGAGTGTCTTATTTTTAAGTTTTGAAGTAGCTCTGTTTTATTTGCCCATTGGCTCGTTGGTTAATGATCTTATTATGTGTAGTACCTGTTTGGTTCCTCAGCTAGGTAGTCAGCCAGTCAATTAGTGAATCAGACGGTGTATCGGTTGGTCATGCCATCTGTTAGCTGGAGTGATATATAGCCTTGCAAATTATCTTAGTGAGTATTCTGCCGTCTGGTGGGAGATTTATGAACTTACTGTTACATACTGCCATCTTGCAGGTGAATAACACACGGTGAATTTTCATTTCTATCTGACCACCGTGACGAGTTGGTGTCATGTCTGAACGGCTGACGTACAGTCCAAGTTGTCCTACTGGTTGTAAGAGGAGGTGAATTTTGACGCTTACTTCGCTTGCACGACACACGAAGGATTTAGAGGAAAATGCTGATGTTGTCATTAATCCATTACTCTATGACTCAACATCACTCAAGGCCGTGACAACAAAACCATAGGAGTGTGTGTGGATCTCAGTCTGAAAAGAAATAATGTGTCCGATATAGAAACGTAACTCTCATGTCCTTGTCTTTGGTCTTCTGGATCTTGCCAGGTACCGTGGGAAGGCAGGCAGGCAGGCAGGCAGTCTCTCTCTCTCTCTCTCTCTCTCTCTCTCTCTCTCTCTCAACTTTATTTCCTTTTTAGTATGGTTTATGTTAAACATACCACATACAGAGAGAGAGAGAGAGAGAGAGAGAGAGAGAGAGAGAGAGAGAGAGAGAAGAGTTGTCAGGTCACACACACACACACACACACACACACACAGTGGTTGTGGTGTTGGTGGTGGTGGAGGAGGAGGAGAAGGAGGAGGAAAAGGAGGAAGAGGTGGAGGAGGAGGAGGAGGAGGAGGAGGAGGAGGAGGAGGAGGAGGAGGAGGAGGTGGTGGTAGAGGTGGTGGAGGAGGAGGAGGAGAAGGAAGAGGAAGTGGTGGAGGAGGAGCTGGAGGTGAGAAAGTCCATCCTCCCTCACCTTGACTCGTCTGTCTAAACAAACACTGCAAGTCATGCAGCACCACCACTACCACCACCACCACCACCATCACTACCACAGCAAAAACATAGTACTTTAACAACCACTATTACTACCGCAACACCACCACTAACAACTATTATCGTCATCACCTATAACACTAGCATGTTCACTACTACTACTACTACTACTACTACTGCTACAACCATCACTCACGAGATCTATCACTATCATCACCACCGCCATCACTACCACCATCATCATAGTTTCAACCTGCCATTCTCTTATGTCAAACCACCACCACCACCACCACCACCACTACCACCACCACAGAATGAATGAATGTTGGGAGAGAAAGGGAAGTTCGATGAACGGTAGAAGGGAGTGAAAGAAAGGATGTAATGAAGGAACTGAAGGAGAGAGAGGGAAAGAAGGAAGAAAGGATGAAAGAGTTAGATAAGGAGAGATGGAGGAATGGGAGGGAGGAGGGGAAGATAGATTAAGAAGGAAGTAGTGACAGAAGGAAGACGGGAAGGAGAAAGAGGAAAAGAAGGAATTGAAGGAGGAAGAGAGAGAGAGAGAGAGAGAGAGAGAGAGAGAGAGAGAGAGAGAGAGAGAGAGAGAGAGAGAGAGAGAGAGAGGCAATCTGAACTTTCCGAACTGAGCCATGGAATAACCACCACCACCACCACCACCACCACCACCACTACCTCCCTTCCTCCTGCTCCTCCTCCGCCACTCGTTCCCCAATGATAAAGTTTAATGGGGAACTGACAAATTTTCGTTAAGAGGCCAACCCGCTGCTTCCGCCCCCCACCTCCTCCTCCTCCTCTTCCTCCGTAAATCGTGGCAGCAGGTGAGTGGGGGCAGACTGTGCTTGACAAAAAACGTCATTTATAGGAAATAGGATTATATAATGGTTATCCTACGGTAAATGTGGTATAATGTTGCGTTTTTATATTACCATCTTCATTATTATTACTCTCCTCATTCATGTGACTCCACTCCGGCCTTCTCCATTCAGTCTGTCTTCTTCCTCTGTCTGTCTGTCTGTCTGTCTGTCTGTTCCAGGCCATCTCCACGCATCAAACACTGACGCCGGTACTCTTAAACCCATTTCTCTCACAGGATCTGTTTTTTAAAGAGGTTACCGAGCTGACATGTTGTGTTTTAACGGTCGTCTCTCTCTCTCTCTCTCTCTCTCTCTCTCTCTCTCTCTCTCTCTCTCTCTCTCTCTCTCTCTCTCTCTCTCTCTCTCTCTCTCTCTCTCTCCGGACAGCAATGATGAACCTTTTTGTTGTTCCTGTTCTGACGATGTTTATTTGTATCGATCTTGTATATCTCTCTGTGTGTGTGTGTGTGTGTGTGTTTAAGAGTAACAGCAGCAAAATGAGCGACACAAAATCAGCTTTGATTGAATATGTGGAAATATAAAGCCAGCCACTGTTTACAGTTAGGAATGTAATAGTGAATTAATCCATTTTATTACCAGAGAAAGTAGAGAAACGTGGGGCCGGTTCTACTTTACCTCTGTTCTTTAGCACTGAAAATAGAGGGGGGAACATGAAGCTGGTTCCACTCTGAGACCGTAGATTGCAGCTTCATAATCTCCTCTATTCTTTAGTTTTGAAAATAGAGAAGTATAAAACCGGTTCCACTTTCCACTTTGGGCTGCAATCTCTATTCCTTGGCACTGAAAACCGAGAAACACGAGCTGGTTTTACTTTGCGCCTAAGAATACACCACCAAAACTACCTCTCTACTTGGCAGCTTGTTGGAGACGCGGGGTAGCCTTCCTTCGTTCACCCAACCTTGCTGTGCTTAACGAAACGTGTCCAGTGTAACTCAGATTTCTTAAACCAGGTGTCCTCCTCCTCCTGGACCATTAACCACTCATTAATAAGGTTTCTACATTTTTAAAGGTGAAATATTCTTGAGAACCAGGCTAAGCTAATCATCTCTGGCCTTTGAAAATAGTCGTGGTGAGAGAGAAATAGAGAGCAAAGGGCGATAGACAGGCGTTATACCAGTGACAGACTGCTGATACTGTCCCTGTTAGTGGCACACACTTACGGTAATGACTTTGTCCCGTCCATCATCAAGGCTGCAAATGAACCTCGGATGAACGGGAAATACTGGGGTGCAGGAGTGAGGGGGTGAGCGAAGGTTGGACCTCACAGGCTGGGTTGTGTTGTGGTGTGTTGTGGGGAAGGAAAAATACCTAAGAAAAAAAAAAAACTTGCATAACATTTATTTGGAACACATTTATACTTACACATTTTAGAGAAAGAACATTTAAACTCCCTGACAAAATTAGCATCTTTTTAAAACACTTCTCAGCCGCTGCTTGGAATTCTTCAGGTAAACAAGAAACAACAACGGTAATAATTCAAGGGGTTTCGGCTAAACAGAAGCCAAGGAACGTATAGATGATAGGATAAATGATTGTCTAGAGAGGATTTACACAAAGGCGCCCTCTACTCGGCACCAGCATCCCATGGACGGCACATTGTCTCCTCCGTCACGTCCCGCCAGTGGAGAAGTCAAATAAATAATACGTTTTCTTCTCCTACAAGGCACAAGTTGGTAATTTTTTTCTTTTCTTTTCTTTATTTCTTTTTTTTGGGGGGGAGGTGTTAGTTCAGCATATGATTGCACCTGATACCTGTTTGTTTGTTTGTTTGTCTGTTTGTTTGTTTGTTTGTTTGTCTATCTATCTATCTATCTGTGCCTGTCTATTTATCTATATCTGTTTATCCTGCCTTTCTGTCTGTCCTCCAGTCTGTTTGTCTGTCTGTTTGTCTATCTATCTGCCTGTCTGTGTCTGTTTATCTACCTATGTATGTATGTATGTATGTATGTCAGGTCAAACTAGCCAGACATGCACAGTTAGCGAGTTGAATATCAGAAGGTACCATTTCCATTCAGCGGTGCAGCCCACACCTGACAGCGCGCGCGGGAAGAGCGGGGGGGGGGGAACACTGGCATCTTTAAGATCAGCCTTTCATCTCACCTTGCAGTGTGGTTTCCTCAGCCCGTGATTCTATTGGCGGGAGGGACGGGGGAGCAGTGTGGAGTGCGGAGTAGTGGAGTCTTTGGAGCACCACGACCCAAGCCGATTTGTAGGAGTGGATTACTTGGCGGGGGAGACTCAAGCATTGTGAAAGGATTAAGCTGCCAAAATTACACGATTTTCAAGCCGTCCTAAGCCTCAGTATCTCCCCCGCACGAGTGAGCACACCGCACTGGTCCAACTGACGCCGGTAAACCCTTGCAATTTGGACTTAGCGTAAAATGTAATGAATACCACTGACTTGATTGGTTTGCTTCTCTCACGTGTGGAGGGAGTCACCACTTGGGGGTTTCAGTTCTGTATACTTAGGTGTTTAGTATGTTTAGTCAGTTACTTTTGCCAGGCTTTAAAGGACCTTACTGGAGTTTTCAAGGGTGTTTTTATGATTCTAGTGATAGTTTAGTAAGATTGAAAGGATATATATCATTGGCTTTCATGTTTTTTTTTTTTTTATGATTCAAGGAAGTTTTATATAAGTTTTCAGGGGCTTTTCATGATTCTAGTGACAATTTATCAAGAATCCAGAGGGAGTTATTAGTTTTCAAGGACGTTTTCATGATTGTGATAACAGTTCAACTAAGAATTTTTAAAGGTGTTCACAAGCTTCTAATGGCGGTTTAACAAGGAAGTTATTGGAGTGTTTTCATGATTCTAGTAATAGTTAATTAAACAAGCATTCAATACCACTAATGAGAAAAACACGCTTTAAGAATCCGATTAACCGTCCCCTGGCCTTCAAAAAAAAAAAAAAAAAAAAAAAACTAATGAGACAGCAAAGTACGAATACAGGGTTTTCTGGTATTGAAGTCAAGGTAAGTGGCAGTAATATCCTCTATACACACACACACACACACACACACACACCTCGCAGCGACTGTCACCCACCAGCGTCAAATATTCAGCAGTGTAAGTAAAAAAATGAGGACGCAAGGACACGCTGACGCCCTTTCTCCTTATGCCCGTGTTTAGAAGCGCTCTGCTCCCTCACTAGTGTTTTCTAACACGACAGAGACACTTAGCTGTGTTTTCAAGGGTGTTTTACCTGTTAATAATGTAGAAATCATGTTAACGTGTCGCTAGAATAATAAAAAGGTTCCTTTGAAAACCTGTGTCATTTGAACTAAAGAATTTTGAAAGTAGTGGAGGTGCGGCGCAGAGATGTTGCAGGTTAGGTTAGGTCAGGTCAGATAAGGTTAGGTTAGATGAGATAAGGTTAAGCTTACATTAAATTGGATTATGATGACGTAGGATAAGACAGGTTAGGTTAGGTTAGGTGAGATAAGGTTAAGCTTACATTAAGTTGGGTTAGGATGACGTAGGATAAGGCAGGTTAGAACAGGACACAGATGGATCAGTCTAGACAATCATGACTCACCACAAGACTAATTACCTTGGCTAATCTTTATCTGGTTTATCTTTTTTTCATTTCCTCCTCACTCGCCTACTGTCTGTCCCTGTGTCTCTCTCTCTCTCTCTGTCTCTCTTTCCCGTCTTTATTACCCTCAGTTACCAAGTCGAGTGCTAAGACACCCTAAAAACACCTTTAAACACATTAAAACACCCATAAGCATCCTTAAACACCCTGAAAACACCCTTAAATCATGCCAAAACCTTAAAACATCCTTAAAACACTCAAACACCCTAAGGCATCCTAAAACATCCTTAAAACACCCTTAACTCATGCCAAACGACCCTAAAACACCCTTAAATACCTTAAAAAACATGCAAAACTATCTTGAAACACCAAAACCCTCAAAACACGTAAAACACCCTTAGTGTTTTAAAACATCCTTAAACACCTTAAGACACCCAAAAACACCCTTGAATCATGCCAAATGACCCTAAAACATCCTTAAAACACCTTCAAACACCTTTAAAACCCTTTATTAACCCGAGGCATGCTCACTAACAATATCGTAATCTCACCATTTCCCCCAAACTTTTTTTTTTTTTTTATCGTCTGTCACTTTTTTTCATTCACGTTTTCCCTTTTCCCGCGCCACAGTTTTCCCGACACGGCCGTTATCGCGTCCACTGGAAGGAGGGAGGGAGGAGTGGGAGAGGAACAGGTGAGGGAAGAACGGAGTCGAGGGAGGTAGGAGGAACGAGGGAACGAGGAAGGGAAGGAGAGAGGGAGGGAGGAGGGGACAAGGAGAGAACGAGGGACGTAGGAGGGAAAAAGGAAGGAGGGAGGAGGGGACAAGGAGAGAACGAGGGAGGTAGGAGGGAAAAAATAAAGGAGGGAGGAGGGGACAAGGAGAAGACGAAGGAGATGGGAGGGAAGAAGGAGGGAGGGAAAAGGGGACGAAGAGGGGGTAGAGGGAGAAGCGGATGATAGAGGTAGGAAAATATCCCTTGATGGCTTCGCTGATTCGTAAGCGTGACGTGTCCTCATAAAAAGCTTCACGCTTCACGCTTCACGCTTCAGGTAGTAAAGCGAGGCTGCACCGAACACCTGAGCGAGACACCGGCCGGCCCCACCTGTGTGTTGCACTGGCGAGGCAATCAAGGCGCCGCAGCATCTCTTGCAACACACACACACACGCACACATCCTTGCTGCATTATCCCATCACCATTACCACCCCTTAAGCCTACACCAGAAGAAAAAAGAAAAAAAAAAAGCCTCTCAACTTTTCTCTTGTTTCTGTGACTTACCCGTCTATTCCATGCCAGGGACAAGACCTTCCCTGTATTCAGAAACGCTTTGTTCTCTCACCACGACTATTTTCAAAGGCCACAGAGATTACAAGGCAGGTTCTCAAGATTGTTCCTCCCGTTAATAATGGGAAAACTTTGTTCATCTGTCACTAGCACCGTAAAAACACCCTCAAGAACCTGTGAAGCTTTAAATATAGCACACCCATTTAAAAGTGGTGTAGGTGCGGCGCTCAAGTATTGTGGAATATGGTTCTGAGCGCTACACGTACATGAGGTTGCAGCGAATACGTCAATCAGTACCGAAGGGCAATGAAGACACGAGTGAAACAGTAAACACCCTCGCGAGGCTTACGAGTGGGGTGGGCGTGGGGGGGGGAGGTCAAAGTGTAATTAATACTGAAGCGGGAACCATCATGATTGTTTTTACCCACTCAGTAATCACCGAGAGGTCATTAATAAAATAACACCAGGGGGCTGCTTCACCAACATTAATCCTGTTACCCGCCACCTGTCTTACGCGCGCTAATTAACTGGGAGGGGGTGGCGTGGGAACAAGGGAGGGGGCGTGGGAACATGGAATCGAGGCATGGGAGATAGTGGAGACACGGGAGAGGGCGTAGAAACATGAAAGAGAGGGAAGAAACAATGGGAGAAGGGTGTGAGAACATGGGAGGAGGCGTGGGAACGAGAGAGGAGTGGGATCATGTTAGGTACCGCAAGGTGACACTGGAAGATGTGCCACGTGGGAGATCGCAAGGACTAAGAGAGAAACAGGAAGGACACATGAAGGAAGGATACACAGAGAAACAGAGAGAAACGGGAGGAAGAAATCATGAAGGAGGTGAACAGGAAAACAGATAAGCAGCCAGGAAAGAAGAGGGAAAGAGAGAGAGAGAGAGAGAGAGAGAGAGAGAGAGAGAGAGAGAGAGAGAGAGAGAGAGAGAGAGAGAGAGAGAGAGAGAGAGAGGCCCACAGTAAAGAGAGAAAGAAATAAAAATGCAGAAAATGTGAGGAGGAAAAGAAATTATAAGTAGATAGTTAAGTTAAAAAATGTGTGAAGGCAGAGAGGAGAATAAAGCAGAAGAAAAAAAATCATATGAAAAAATAGATATAACGAAAGGGAAAAATTCATGCAGAACAGAACAAAAGGGGATTAGGGGAAAAAAAAAGAGAGAGAGTGAGTATGTGTGAGGTAGGTGGAGGTGGGGTAACAGTGGATAGCTGTGGGAGGCTGGTGTGTGTGGAAGAGAGTGCATGAGGCAGGTGGAGTCTGGATGAGAGTGCATGGATTAGGAAAGCATAGAGGCTGGATGTGTGGGTAAGTGGTGTGTGGATCGGTGTGGGAAGTTGGTGTGTGTGGAAGAGTGGGTATGCGTGAGGCAGAGTAGATGGGGGAGGGAAGTTTATAGGGTGGATGTGTGGATACGTGGTCTGTGGATTCTGGGAAAGTGATGCGTGAGAGTCTGAGGTGAGATCGATCAGTGGCTGGACTAGACACAAGTCTCCACCTGTGCATGCATCTCAGCAGCCACGGCTGTGCAGCTTTAGCAGCATTCCCTTGAGCTTGTAACTTTGCTTCGGTATCAGCGTCGCCTCACAGAAATCTCGTTAACAGTCATCTCACACGAAGCTGTAAGAGAAAAGTTTCATTTAACGGTGAAGTTCCAGACAGCAGTACAAGGAACACAGGCTAATGACATAACAACCGTGCACTTACCAGAACAATGCTATGAAGGTTTAATGATTGTAGTGGTAGTTTATCAAGGGTTGTACGCCATTAGTGAGATAAATACCTATCAAAACCTAACTGCTCATCCCTGTGGCTCCTGAAGAGAGTTAAATGATGTGGTATAATGTCAAACATTAACAAGATTTCTACATTATTAATAGGTGAAACACTCTTGAGAACTTGGCTAATCATCTCTGTGGCCTTGGAAAATAGTCATGAGAGAGAAAAACGTTTCAGAATACGAGTCTTGCTGTTAGACAGGCGATATCAGCTCCTTCCTTTCCTGGGCTCCATTCACATCCTTATCTTGAGAGTGTGTCAGTAATGCAGCCAGACACCACACTGCATTGCTCCCTATTTGTGTGTGTGTGTGTGTGTGTGTATGTGTGTGTTCTGAATCACTGAATTTAAAGCTAGACAGTGCATGTTTCGACGGCACGAATATAAACAAGGATATTTTACGTGTAGAGTCGGTGTCAGATTTCCATATATATATATATATATATATATATATATATATATATATATATATATATATATATATATATATATATATATATATATATATATATATATATATATATATATATATATATATATTACCTTTCATACGCATACGATGTATGCGTAACGACAGCACGAGCGTAAACAAGGATATTTTACCTGTAGCAACCCCTGTCAACCTTCCATTCAATCCTTTCCACAATAAAACATTAACATTTACCCTTTTCCTTCACAAACCCCACCTGGCCTTGAAATATAAGCTAACCACTGGACGTCCCATCTGAGAATAAGTTCTGCTTCTTCACCCCACAGGCAGACATGCGGTAAAATAAACGGAATTACATCGCGTGCAATGACTTCACAGAAAACCCAGAATGAAGCTTGAGAATCCGCGGGTCGAGCTGGCATGAGCGGGGCGTGCGTGTCAGAATGATGCAGCCTCGTATGGTAGTCCTTCATTTCACTTCAGTTTTGGAATAATATCACTGGTATGGATATATTACATTAATTATTTAGGATCAGCTGCCGCATCGCAACCGTCTGTGTGTGTGTGTGTGTGTGTCAAGCGAGGACCGGTCAGCGATGATATGCTTTTTGTGCGTGTCCGTGTATGCAGACGAGCTTCGAACCTAGTGTTCATAATTATTAAACCTTCTCTCTCATGAACCTTACTAGATGGAATAACGTAGAACTTAAAAGAGCATTTTCAAAAGTTTCTGTGTCTTATCTTTACATTTTAATAGACTGGTTTTTAAGTGTTTTATGATACTAGTGATAGTTTTGCAAGAACTCTGCTTCACTGCCGTCATATATTTGCTTCATATGAAAGACCACAGCGTTGAAATATGAAACTCACTCGTATGTGTCATTCATTATCGACTTCCTCGCCTTATTTATCCCTTGTAGGTCGGCTGCTCTTGTATGTTGTCGTAGATAACTTTGTGCATCCCCTTTCTCGCGCCTTAACCTAAATTTATCAGTCTATCTGTCCATCAATCTGCTTTCTCACTACCGACTGACTGAAATGCCATCCCAAATCAGTCAATTTTATCTTTCTCTCTACCGACTAGGTGAAATGCCACAGGGTTTGAGTATGTGCTAAATCTTAGCGGGAACTTGCTGCTTTTTGACTGCTAAATCCAAGATCCCTCCTGATCCCACTGAGACTGCATCTGAATTGGGGTTGCAGCATACCGCATATGATGCACACATGTTACGAATTGTTACCATCTGGCAGAAGATGGAGATCTGTGCAGGGCCGAACATCTCGGTATAGGGAGTCGTATGTTCCATCTAGTATCAGGATATTGAATGGGAATCAACAGTTGTAAAAGAAGGCAGCACTCAGGGACATCAGCAATACTTTTAATGTTTTTAATATTTTAATGTGTTCTATTTTTGATAGTTTATGATTGAGAATTTAATAGATGTAACTGATAGTTTTAAGAATTTTTATACTTCTATATTTCTCTTTTATACTTTGGCAAGCACAAGACAAATTTTCTGTAAGAGCAATAAAGTATTATTATTATTATTATTATTATTATTATTATTATTATTATTATTATTATTATTATGAACTAATTTTGGACGAGTTTTCTCAGTGGCAATTTTTTTTTCATTATTAATGCCTAATATGAAGAGATAGGCCAACTATGGGGACACATGACCTGCTTGGCGGAGGTCTGCGCTCTCTCAGTGCTTTATAGTTGAGCTGTTCATCGCTTCTGCCATCTCCTTTGTGTCCTCAATTAATTTCCTATTTACAACATTTCTTTTTTCAATATCATTCGCAAGTGTGTGTGTGTGTGTGTGTGTGTGTGTGTGTGTGTGTGTGTGTGTGTGTGTGTGTGTAATGAGAGACAAAACACTGTCAACCTATAGGGTGATATATTTCATATTCCGTTACGGTGATCACCGACGAGGAAGAAGAGTCAGACCCAGGACGTCACAGTTCCCCCACAAAGAAGAAGCGTCAGTGGTACTTGCAAGGTTTTAATCAAGAGTAGATGGAGCAAGTGGAATTTACAAGGTCATGACAACTGAGGGAGCGAAGCACATGTTGCTGTTCCTGAACAATATCTTGAAAAAAATTGATGAAATGAATGTTGAATTTCAAACAGAGTCTTTCAGAATGCACAAACTATACAAGGCCATCTGCAGTATGTATCGAAACATCATGGCTACGTTCATTAAGGATGGAATCTTGGTTAGTGAGAAGCTGTCAACAATTGATCCAACTGATTCAAAGAATTACAAAGACCTAAAAGACATTGATCTAGGTGGCAGATGTGAAGCAGCGTTAATGACAGAGAGTGTCTAGGGAAAAATGAAAGTAGGTTTAGGTCAGACTGCTTAAAGTTTTGTCTTAGAACTTTCCTGTCAGATACGCAAGAGGTTTCCTGTAGAAGAAGACAGCGTCATTGCTTTGTTGCAGTGTATGGATCCACAGGAATCAACAAGTCCTGAAAGACAGCTGAAGTCCATCATTAAACTTGTTTTAAAATGTCCTTCTCTGGTGGCTGAGCATCAGCTTGATGATTCACAGGAAGAATGGCGGGTCCTGCCTTGGCCAAAGGAGTTAGGTACTCCATTCTGTGTTCAGTTTGGAGGTGCCAACATTTTGGCACGATCTCAGAACTATATTGCGTGGATATGGGCAGCCAAAATTTAGAGTTTTGTCTCATATTACGTGCGGCCACCTGGTATTGCCACTCTCTTCAGCTAGTGTTCAAAGAGTATTTTCCAAACTGAATTTGATAAATACAAAACAAACAAACAGCCTGAAAAATCGGAGTGTAGTATGAAGGTTTCTTGCCAAACAAGCCATTACACGGCAAAATTCTGTATGCTTCACCTGGAATCCGCCAACGTGTGTAGTACAAGAAGTAAAAAATGGAAACTGCTATAGAAATATAAAGATTTATTGTCAAAGCAGCCCACAGTAACACTTCCTTTTGACTCTGAATGCGAAGATAACCTGTAAGATTTTTTTTATTTTTTTTTTATTCTTTTTACAAGGAAAACCCAGGGCACACAACACCACAAACACGGAAAGCAAGTTTTTTTTTTTTTCTGCATTCATGTATTTCACGGAGTAACGACCTACAATAAAGATTTTCTTAAGTTTGCCTTTTATTTGTAAGACACGTTTTCTGTTGTGTAATAAAGAAAAGATGTATTGTATAGTTGTACCGTTAACATATTTTGCCATTTTTAATATAAAAATGAACATTAATAAGATTATTTCGCATAATAGTCTACCTTGAAAAAAAAAAAAAAAAAAAAAAAAAAAAAAAAATATATATATATATATATATATATATATATATATATATATATATATATATATATATATATATATATATATATATATATATATATATATATATATATATATATATATATATATATATATTGATCTTCAAAAATGTATAATGTTTTCCCAAGCGGTGGCAACATTGGTCGACAGCTATCAGTAACAGTGCGCAGTGGTGGACGTAATTAACTCACAGCCACGTAAAGAAAAGACACCCACTGCTTGTATCCAGGTCTCTCATTTCATTTTCTGGCCATGGGAAGAGAGTATGGAGACTGTCATTAGGTATAAAGTGGTCAGCGGGCAACGGGTAGTGAGGAAGGGGCGCTGTGTGAGGCTAGCTATATACCCCATCTCTCTCTCTCTCTCTCTCTCTCTCTCTCTCTCTCTCTCTCTCTCTCTCTCTCTCTCTCTCTCTTTTCTCACAAACCATATATGAATCTGTAGCGAAGCATAGGTCTTCACGGCTGAGTAAATGCAAATGTTATTATTCGTGGTATATTGGTAAGTATTGTAGCTGTAATGTTAGTCGAGGTTGTTGGCTGGGTGAGTGGGGACGGTGCAAGGGGGCACACACACACACACACACAAAAAAAAGTGTCAGAAACCTTATAGCTTATTCACATACGTATTTTGCCATTAATGGGGAGTTTTCATAACTAGTGGTTGTCAGCAGGTGGCAGCACAGACACAAACTCTTCTCTCACATACAAGCAATATCAGATATACCTACAGTGTTATTCTATTTACATGAAGATGCAATGGGCTTATATAATATATTTTTCTACGTAATCCCTTCTAAGTAGTAACACAAGTAAAATCAAACTCTTTTCATGAACAAATGTATCTAAGTTGATTTTCTAGTGAATCGGCGTTTAGATTTATTTGGTCATCTTAAGATTTCCAAATGAATACACTCTTGATTGGAAACGTCTTAATCTAGACGACAGTAAACATAAAGGCAACATGTCTGTGACACTCAAAAGTCCAAAGAACATACATTTCCTTCCTAGTTTATGGAAACGGCAATTTTAATAAAAAAAAAGCTGTCAACTCGAGTGTCCTGGCAATAGTAATGCTGTATCTCTAACCAAAACAAACACCTGACTCGGCCGCGCTGCTTGAACTTAAGAAACACGTTGTTGGACAAGAAGCTGAATGTTGGTGCGGTGCCCATCTCCACTACGCCCTAAGCAATGGATTACGGCAGCTGGACACTACAGCAGCAGCAGGATCGCCTGAGAGATGTTTGTTTTGCTTCTCCATTACTTTGCCTTGTCGCTCGCTTCGTGAGAGGGATGCTAAAATACCCCCCCCCCAAAAAAAAAAAAAAAAAAACTAGAGCCATATATCACGATGTTAGTGAGTAGGTTGTGTCATGCTATATAGTACAGTGTGTTTTTTTATTTTTTTTCATCGTCCAAATCAATAGTTTTTATACTTGTAATATGCTTTATTTAAGATAATGCTAGCAGTTTACTCGATAATCACACACAAAAAATAATTAATTTGACCACATTCTGTCAATATTATCCATACCGGATATTGAAAAGTCGATACATCATTTCAATAGTATCATGATGATCAATGTTCTGTGCATCTTTACGCACCTGGGATTTACTACAACAATATTTTAGCTCTCTTTCCTACAGTTAGATGAGCACCAACGACATCTAGCGGTTGAGTTCCGAAAACTCCCCATTCCTCCCAATCTCACTACCTAGCCTGTACCTAGCCTAACTTAAACCAAGCAGGTAATTTCCCGCACACAGGAACGTTCTGCTCTCACCACAACTGTTTTCAAAGGCCACGTACATAAATTAGCCGGGTTTTCGAGTGTTTCTTCCCCTCCTTCATTACTATTAGTCATTATTGCTGTTATTATTATCATCATCATTATTGAAGCTGCTATAATTATTGGTATTATCTTTATTGAAATTTTTATTTTTTTGTTATTATTATTATCATCATTATTATCATTATTATTATTATTATTATTGCTGTTGTTATTATTATTTCCATTATTATTATCATTATAATTATTTTGCTATTATCATTATTAATGTTATAATTAGCATTACTGCTACTACACTACTATTACTATTACTAATACTGCGATTGCTATTATCATTACTATCACTATTCTGTTATTATTGTTGTTGTTAGCAATGTTATTTAAGCCATGTACGAGAAGAATAACCGATGTGTATTGGAATAAACTTCTGAGTCTGAATCCGAATCTATCAAGAATATAGAAAACTTATTAATCTGTCATTAGAACCATAAAAACACCCTGAAAAACCCTTGTCACTTCAGTTCACTACGTAGAGCAGCTTGGCAGTAGTGGAGATGCGGCGCAGAAGTGGTTCTCAATAAGGTTTAATACTTGATACTTCACCCTGTTAGCCTAATAAAACAATCCAGCATTTAACTGTTCCCCTTTAACGTAACGAGGGCTCGAGGACAGGGCTGCTGCTGCTGCTGGTGTTCCCCTGCTGGCCTCGTCTGGCGAATAGTTGCAAAAATGGTGTTCCTAGCATTCCTAACTTTTTTTGCAAGATTTTTAAATGATAATTTGCATCTGTTGTGAGCATTATACGTATCATGCTTCTGCTTCACCTCACCGCCGCTGTCTCCTCCTCCTCCCCCTTCTTTCCTTCTTTCCTTCTTTCCTCCTTTTTATCTATTTTTTTCTTATTTTCTCTTCAGTTTTTTTTTTCTCTTTTTCTCTTGTTCTTTTTCATCTTTCCTTCCTTGTTCTCTCGTTGCCATCGTCGTCGTCGCTGTTGTTGTTGTTGTTGTTGTTGTTGTTGTTGTTGTTGTTGTTGTTTCCTTTTCTCCTCCTCCTCTCCTTTTTTTCTCTCCTTTTCTCCTCACCTTTCCTTTCTTTTCTTTTCCTTTCCTTTCCTTTCCTGTGTTCGCTTCTCCCATCCTCTTATCTTCTGCAGTTTCATTTAATTTCGTTTCATCTCGTCTGCTTCTTTCACCTTCTTCCCTTAATCCCCCTCTCTCCCCTCTCTCTCTCTCTCTCTCTCTCTCTCTCTCTCTCTCTCTCTCTCTCTCTCTCTCTCTCTCTCTCTCTCTCCCTCCTCCCACATGCAGCTGCAAGGAATAAGTTGAAGGCACGGGGAGGAGAGGAAGGAAGAATGTGTAGGTATTAAAGGCAATGTTCTTGGTTATACAGTTTTGTGAGGGCGTGTTGGAGGTGCGAGGCGCAGCCCTGCCAGGAGGGAAATAATGAGGCAAAAATGAAGCAGCGAAAGAGGAAACAAAGAGGAAAGTATGACAAACGTACTGGGAAGAGAATGCAAAAATGGGGATAACGAGATAGAAAAAAAAGAGGATAATGTAATCTTTCGTAAATGGGAGAGTAGAGAATGAATAAATGGAAAAAAAATGAGGAAACAGAGAGGAAAGTATGACAAACGGACGGGGAAGACATTTAAAATGGATAATGAGGTAGAAAGAAAAGAAAATATGTTTTTGCGAAGATAGGAGAACAGAGAATAGGTAAATTTAAAAAAAATGAGGTACCGAAAGAGGAAACAAAGAGGAAAACAATGACAAATGGACCACGAAAGAGTCAAAATCGATAACGAAGGAAGGAAGGAAGGAAGGAGGAAAAATAACATAGACTTACGTAATGACGGTAAACAAGGAAATAGGAAAATGGGAAATGAATAAAGATAAGAGAGAGAATAAAAGAAGACATCTCAGGCAGAAAGCACAAAAAAATGGCTGACAAAATTTAATGAAAATAATGTTTTTGTTTCCCTTTGCATGATAGGATAAGTTTCTTTGATGTCCAACAGAAAAAAATTTTATGCAATGAAAAAAAAAAAAACAATTACGCTGTTTGTTAGAATTTACTGTTAAATTCTAACTAATGGTACCAATAGTCGAGAGAGAGAGAGAGAGAGAGAGAGAGAGAGAGAGAGAGAGAGAGAGAGAGAGAGAGAGAGAGAGAGAGAGAGAGAGAGATAGATTAGGAAGTTTTTTTTTTTTTTAATGAAACGAAGATTTTATGCCACTAAAATATGAAGTAGCCAGTTTATACTACATTCTCTCTCTCTCTCTCTCTCTCTCTCTCTCTCTCTCTCTCTCTCTCTCTCTCTCTCTCTCTCTCTCTCTCTCTCTCTCTCTCTCTCTCTCTCTTCATTTGTTTCAGGTCTATTTATAAAAGTCTTATTTATCGAGTGTGAAGATAGAGAGAGAGAGAGAGAGAGAGAGAGAGAGAGA
>NW_026973691.1:467500-492500 GCF_035594125.1 Scylla paramamosain | reverse complement strand
TGCACGCCGAAGAACATAATGGTCTGCCTGCCTCAATATTGTATGGGGTTAAATATTTCGTGTGATGTGCTGTACTAGGTTTGTGTTCCTGTGTCGGTGTGGGTGGTAAGGAAGGTAATAGTGCTTAAGATACCTGGAAATTCATTATATTTTAGAATACCTTAACTTACCTTACCCTACCCTACCCTACCCTACCCTACCTTGTCTCACATTCCCGTGCTTTGCCTCACCTTGCCTTGCCTAAAAGAAGGCGTATTTCACTGACTTGATGGCAGGGTGGCTGACGAGGAAGCTGAGATAATAATAGTCTTAAGACACCTGAATATTCCCTATATTTTACTTACTTTACCTTGCCTTACCTCACCTTCCCGTGCCTTGCCTTGCCTTGCCTTGCCTAAAAGAACCCGTATTTCACCGACTTGATGGCAGGCTGGGTGACGAGGAAGCTGAGGTGTAAATATTTCTATATTTTACCCTAACCTTACCCTACCTTACTTCACCTTACCATACCTTACCATACCTTACCTTCCCTAACTTACCTTAAAGAAGTAGAATCTCCCGAGATGTATTCCTTCCCCTAATCTACAGAGAGCGGAAAAGTAAAGGAAACTGTAGGTCGAGGCGAGGGAAGGAAATGGGGAAAGGAAAGGAGAACGGGAGACGCCCAGGGGATGATAACAGAAGACGCATGACTCCAAAATGAGGAAGAAGTTCAATATAATAGCTAGGATTAGGGTAGAGGAGGGAAGATGTAGAGCGAGGGAAAGTATGAAGGGAAACTTCCAGGAGAAGCCAAGAGGAAGAAGGATTACACGTAAATGACATAGAGCGCAGGGAAGCGACAGTGTGTGAGGATTAGCCTGCAGGGAGAAAAGTGCCTGAGGAATAGAGGCAAGGATGAGAGAGAGAGAGAGAGAGAGAGAGAGAGAGAGAGAGAGAGAGAGAGAGAGAGAGAGAGAGAGAGAGAGAGAGAAAATCCAGAATGATAATTTATTTTTTTCACGATGTACAGGTAGTTAGCGTGATCCCGTCATGTTAATTGTCCCTGGAGAGTAATGACGTGCCGATAAGGACCCCGCCTATAGGGAAGGATTGACAGAAACACATATTGGTCTTCTATGGTCATCTTTGCACGCCAGGGAAGGCTGACGGAGAGCGGTAAAGAATAACACAACTCATTCTTAGATTCAGGAATGAAACGTAACGATAAAAAAAAAAAATAATAATAATAAATAGATAAATAAATAAATAAATTTGAAAATTAAGAAAAAAAATGTTGGGCTTGGACACTCATCTTTGTAGAGGGAGAAGGCGTGTAACAATACAGGGGTTAAGAAAACAGATTATGCATAAAGTCTAAAGAGTGATTTTTATTTAGTATATCAACATAATAGAGGACACGAATATTCTATTTTTTGGAAGAAATATGACTGAGACTGACTACACGGAATTCCTCGTTAGCAAGAAACTGCTCCTCTTTGAGAATCACACGAGGGAAATTAATGCAAAGCGATGAAACGTGAGCATCAGGCGGAGCTTCTTTCTGAATCGTGTTCTTGATTGGAGCACGCCACAATGCTGCCCCACCTTCAAATCACTTCCAAAATGAAGAACTTGTTTGGTTTTTGAGAAACTGAAAAGAAATATAGAAAAAAAAAAATAGATAAATAAATCAAATTAAAAACGTATATATTTTTAAAAAAGTACTACGTGGATTTGAGATATTTACTTTTATTTAAATTTTACGTGTTGGAGAAACTAGAAGCACCTCTCCACCGCCTCCCATGTGTACTGTCTCGCACCGTCAACACATCGTAGTACCTCCACTAAATATTTATAGTCTACAAAAATTCCTCTCCCATTGTCCCCTGAATGTCTACACCTGTCGCCTGGCACACCGTTCCTGCCACACCTGTCCCAAGAGTCACAGGTGTGGTGTCCTCTAACGTTTTTCCAGTCGGTATTTGTCGCCTCGCCTCGCGCCTGCACTGAAGGGGATCACATCTCAGTGCTGTGGAATGATATGTTTGCTTTTTATAATTGTGCTGCGTTCCTTACCTGATCTTCCACCTCTCTCTCTCTCTCTCTCTCTCTCTCTCTCTCTCTCTCTCTCTCTCTCTCTCTCTCTCTCTCTCTCTCTCTCTCTCTCTAATGAGCCAATTAACCCGCCAGATCGGGTATCATAGCCTGCACTGCAGTAAGTTTAGCAAGCAGCCATTACAAGTGCATTGCTCTGAGAACCATTCACTAATTACTGAGCTGCATTCTTTTAATATGATAACCTTCGAATTTTCAGAACACTCGGCAGATTTATTTCTTTTTGTGTCAGGTCTTTTTCTTTTTCTCGTGTGACCATCACTTTTTGAATTTCAGTCCATCCATGGATGAAAAATCGTACCGATTTTGTATCAATTGCCTTTATGTAAAGCACGTATGACTTGTACCTAAATATATATATATATATATATATATATATATATATATATATATATATATATATATATATATATATATATATATATATATATATATATATATATATATATATATATATATATATATATATATATATATATATATATATATATATATATATATATATATATATATATATATTTATTTATTTATTTATTTCATTGACAAGTTATTTGTTTTTATCATTGTTTATCTGAGAATCACAGCGTATGTTACCATAAATATGACATTGGTTATTTGCAAAGACTTTTTTTACATGCCAGTATTACATAAGTACATTTCGCTGAGTCCTTACGGTTTTTTAACTCGATATTTTCCCAAATATTGCCTCCAAAATTACCTGGATTATTTGCAAAATCGTGTGTTTTTTTTTTTTTATCATTATATATTACGACAAGCAAATTCCCTTTGCGCAGTCCTTACATTTCTGTAACTCGAAATTGCCCCAAATGTTACTCAGAATCTAATCATTTACAAAACTTTTTATTTTACACCGCAGTAATTAATAAGTACATTTTGCACAATTCTTACGATTCTGTAACTCGAAATTGGGCAAAATATTCCACCAATATAGCCTGGACTATTAACACGACCTCATAAAATTTTACAGTGGTCAGCTCACTGATTGCTGCCTTCGTAGGTCAATGTGGAATCGTTTGAATGTCCACAGATAACAATTAAAATGCTGGAAATGAGACGAAATGACCTGCACACCTGACAAGCGGCCATCAGGGTTGTCATTGCCTGGGCATCACCTCGCTGCCTTCAAATTTCACCAAACGCTAACAAGGTAAACAGTATATTTAACAGGATGCCAGCCTGATAATGACTGGCAGTGCTCCTTCACCTGTAACTTATGATATATTATGTTTATGAAAGATCACGCTAGACTGGACGCTCTGAAGGCAATAGAGTTTTGATTTTCACTTCATTAAACCTTTTGGTGAATAGAAGTGCAAACTGTTTCCCGTTCATTATTTCTCCGATGCATTTATTTGACGAATGTGGGAACGATATCGCCATAGTTATCGGATTCAGGGGAATTCTGTGTGTGTGTGTGTGTGTGTGTGTGTGTGTGTGTGTGTGTGTGTGTTGCTCTGTTTCATTAGTGTGATGGCAGTACTGTCTTCTCTTCACCAGCAGCTTCGTGCGGACAATTCATAGGAAAAAGTAATACATTTTATTGGCACAGTAACAATTCCTCGGTGACCTTCATGTTTCAGGTCCACGATGCAATAATGAAGGCTAATCAACCAATTAGTCCCACGCCACACTGCTGCCTCTCCATGCTTTACTTTTCTCTCCATATTTCCTTCCCTCCCTTTTCGTTCTTCTTCCTTCCTCTTTCGTTTCCTCTTTCTTTCGTTTCTCTTTCCTCTCCTTTCGTTTCTCCTTCATTTTTCATCTCGTTTATCCTTAATTTCCTTTCGTTTCTATTTAAATTTTTCCTTCATTTCCTTTTTCTGTCTTTGCTTTCTTTTTACTTCACCATTTCCTTTCCTTTCATTTACTCTTTTTTCCCTCTTTTCCTCTTCTTTTCCTGTTGTTTTTCTTCCATTTCTTTTCGTTTCTCCTTTTTTCTCTGGTTTTCCCTTCATTTCCTCTTTTCCTCCTCCCTTTCTTCTCTGGAATTTATCTCCTCGCTTTACTATTCCGATAAGTTGTTGTTTTTTTCAGTTACTTTCCTGTTCCTTTTTTTCCTTAAAGTTTCTCTCTCTCTCTCTCTCTCTCTCTCTCTCTCTCTCTCTCTCTCTCTCTCTCTCTCTCTCTCTCTCTCTCTCTCTCTTGGTTCACTTCTTTGTCTTTTGGAGGCTCATGTTTCCCTGAGTCTCTTAAGGGAAATGACACGTGCATTTGCTGCTCTGGTCCAATCTTGGATCACATTCCCTTCGATGTGTCTGGCAAGGTGACGTCACGCGTGTGGGCAGCGTCTTTGATGGTGATCGAAAACAAGTGCATGGTGTGTTTGGCGTAGGTTGTTTTTCATGTACAATGTGTGAACACGTTTTCTATTTAACGTGCTATTCATGGTTGTGTAGAATCTTGTTTATTTTTGGTGAATGGGTGTCTGTTTTGCATCT
The DNA here is from genome assembly GCF_035594125.1 of Scylla paramamosain. NCBI lineage: Eukaryota > Metazoa > Arthropoda > Malacostraca > Decapoda > Portunidae > Scylla > Scylla paramamosain. Next base: position 487,944 of record NW_026973691.1, on the reverse strand, counting down.
ACGGTGTTGGTGGTGGTGTTTGGTCATATTTGGTACTCTTCCCTTGTTGAGTCTTAATTTGTTATATTCAGGATCTTTTTTTTTTTTTTTTTTTTTTTATCAGGCATTTACTATATTTTCAATAACTCACCAGTAAACTTGATTTGTGGGCGGAGGAGTTCGTTGTTATATCACCAACTACTCTGTGTGTAGGAAGAGACATATGAAAACTTTGTCTGTGCTCCTGAAGTCTAAAGAGACCTATAATTGAAAGCATATTAAGAGAATATTAAATCTGAGTTTCCATACTACCTTTCCAACTCATCTGTGTTAATTTTCTCTACAACATCAATAACTGTTGTAGGTTAGTCACACCGTCCCTTGTCCCGCCACTACGTCTGTCTAGGCTGAGTGCGAGGCGAGCACCTTTAGGAATCCACCTGTTCAATCCGCCTTGTCGTTTACTTTGCTTCCCACAATCTTTCTCCTTGCACACTCCGCCACATACGTCAGACGGATCGGAGCAATCGCTCACTGTTGCCTCACAATCTGGATCTGCAGTGTTTCCTGTTGTTTGCGGGCTGGCGAACCTTACGAGGAAGATGAAGTGCCTGCATCTCATACATATTATTGTATTGCTTCTTGCCTGCCTCTTCTTTACTGCTGACACTTGCAAGTCTTACACAGAGGCTCGCAGCCCTCAGTTCGTCTCGGCAGACAACGTGAAGACCTGAGTAGGGGAGATTGGTGGCCACTTATGTTATTTCATGTCGCTGGAACTTCCTCTTTGGTAGATAACTCGCAGTGATAGGGATAACTTGTGTAAGGAGTTCAGTAACCTATGGAATTAATACTCATTGAATCACAGGTGAAAGCAGTTGCCGTGAGTGAGGCAGGAAAGTCGTTCACCGTGTAATGGAAGTATTTATAGCACATTTCTTTCACAATACCTGCTGTTGCTTCCGTCACGTTGTTATGTCCTGTGCAAAAGAGAAGTCGCTGGTTTCACATGCTTTGGTTTGTGATAAGTATAATGTTATAGATGAATCGGTCATAAGCTGTTAGTTTCTTCAAGGTAGTACGTCTCCAGCAGAATAAATCTATGGTTTACACGGAATTGTTTCATTAGTGCTAATTATTGTGTTGCAGATGAATAGATCAGGCATTTTTCAAACAGCAACGTTAGTGGTCATTAACAGGAATCACCGTTGTTACTAGTAAGAAATGTTTTAATTACGTACATAACATATTCTCCTTTAACAGTCGTCTTTCCCCACGCTCTTCCCCCCTCGTGACGGACTGTCCTTCTTTTCCTGCTTCCTCTACGTCTCAATAACGCGGATCACCACAACCGCCTTCTACCCGCCCAGCGTTGCCGCTCCTACGAAGCAAGGGGGAAAATTTCGCTGGGCTCCTTCAGGCGCTTTTCTCTCTCAAATGGTCGCAGTTCGCTCGTTAGTCTTGCTCACCGGCGATACCACTGGAACTTGTTGTACCGTACAGACTCTTGCTGCTCCTTGTTCCTCTTCCTTTCGGAGAGATGGCACTTTTTTTGTCTTTTATTTTTTTTTTTGTCTTTTTTTTCTATTAATACTTAGTTTTAGGTATCCGTTTTCTGTTTATTTATTCAATTTGTCTTAATGGGGTCAAGTTTAAGTTTGCTCGTTTATTGTTTTTCCTTTATTTTTGTTGTTGTGTTATTTAAGTGCATCGTGTATGCTTCATAAACACACACACACACACACACACACACACACACACACACACATGATTGTGCAGACGCTTACGTGACGTTTATAAAATGATAAATGAAATGAAATAAGAGAGAGAGAGAGAGAGAGAGAGAGAGAGAGAGAGAGAGAGAGAGAGAGAGAGAGAGAGAGAGAGAGTCTCCACTGAATTCCTCTCCAGGCGTTTGTGAACTTTTGTAAAGCTTTAATATACTCTTCAATACATATATTCTCTCTCTCTCTCTCTCTCTCTCTCTCTCTCTCTCTCTCTCTCTCTCTCTCTCTCTCTCTCTCTCTCCCTTCCTTTTAGTGTCCGTGTTTACGTTCCTGGGAGTGTAATGAGCCTTTTTGGCCAGCATTGTTGTGGCGTGGTTTGATGGCCAGGCTGTGGGCGGCGTGGGTTCACTGCTGATTTCCGTTCGCCGTCTTGCTATCGTCGTCGTTGTTGTCGTTTTAGTCCTCGGTTTTCGTCCTCGTCCTCGTCCTTCTCCTCTCCTTTATTAGCGATATTTTATATTTTTTTTATTTTATGTAAGAGGAGCACTGGCTTAGAGTATCAAAAAAGGAAGAAAGGGAAAAGATCCACCGACAATGCCAGTCCCCAGAGAGAAAGCCAGAATGGTTATCCAGAACTGGAGGATAAGTGTCTTGAAAATTTTCGTCGTAATGGCCACGTCTTTCCCTTTCCCTCTTGGTCGTTCATATCGCCCTCCACCCCATCCCTTCGCCTGCCCTTTGTTTACGCACGCAGGACTCACCGCCTCAGTCCAGATGGAGAGAATCATATTTGTTATTCGTGTTCTGCTAATACGTCACTGAGTTGTGTCGGTATTGCTATTGGAGCGTTTGAAGGAAAAACGTGATTGGCTATTGACGTATTCAGAGACAAAATGTATTGCTATTGCAGTGTTTGGTGATGCCGCTTGATACTCATCACTCGCACACTGACAGAAGCAGGAAACAAATGCCATTCATGAAGAGCGAACACCGGAACGAGTCGTCAAATTTTGAAGTCAGCGGGGACACCAGCCAGACAACAGAGGACGGGACAATTCTTTAGGCAACTGTTACGAACACACGGGAATAATCAATGCAGCTAAGCAGAGCATTACCCCTCAGCCTCGCTTTATGTGAGATTGTGAGTATGGAAGAATAGTCGGTTTGGCATTTGTGAGGAAAAAAATTTGAAATATCAGAGAAGTTAATATGCCCACTTTGAAATTGTGAAATGTTAGTGCCTGAGAAATTCATTAATTCAGTTATGACATTTATGAAGAAATCGGAATTCTGTTTGGAAGGGAATCCTAAAAAAAGTTTCAGTATTGTTGATGCATTCACCTTCCAGGGAATCGAAATAACAACATTCAGATTTCAGCTTCACCTTCCAAAACAAACATGTAATTTCCCTGCACTAAGTCTCATCAGACCTCCAGTGGGCCACGCAGATCAGCTTTAGCGAACCCAATATCTCTTCAGCGCAGTTGATATCGCCTACGTAATGTCATATGAGAGGAGACTAGACACACAAAATTGGCTTTTTCTCCCTGTCAAAGCTCACCTGCCGACCCAACATGAATAAACACTTCTGGCATCTTGCCAAAAATATCTCCAATAACTTTGCTTCTTCTTCTTCTTTCCCTCCTTTATTTCAACCAGATGGCACCACTGCTATCACATCTATTTCTAAAGCTGAACTCTTCGTTCAAACCTTTGCTAAAAACTCTACCTTGGACGATTCTGGGCTTGTCCCTCCCTCTCCTCCACCCTCTGACTACTTCATGCCACCTATTAAAATTCTTCGCAATAATGTTTTCCATGCCCTCGTTGGCCTAGACCCTCGGAAGGCTTATGGACCTGATGGGGTCCCTCCTATTGTTCTCCGAAACTGTGCCTCTGTGCTTGCACCTTGCCTAGTCAAACTCTTTCAGCTCTGTCTGTCAACATCTACCTTTCCTTCTTGCTGGAAGTTTGCCTACATTCAACCTGTTCCTAAAAAGGGTGACCGTTCTAATCCCTCAAACTACCGTCCTATTGCTTTAATTTCCTGCCTATCTAAAGTTTTTTAATCTATCCTCAACAGGAAGATTCTTAAACATCTATCACTTCACAACCTTCTATCTAATCGCCAGTATGGGTCCCATCAAGGCCGCTTTACTGGTGATCTTCTGGCTTTCCTTACTGAGTCTTGGTCATCCTCTTTTAGAGATTTTGGTAAAACTTTTGCTGTTGCCTTGGACATATCAAAAGCTTTTTATAGAGTCTGGCACAAAACTTTGATCTCCAAACTACCCTCCTACGGCTTCTTTCCTTCTCTCTGTAACTTCATCTCAAGTTTCCTTTCTGACCGTTCAATTGCTGCTGTGGTAGACGGTCACTGTTCTTCTCCTAAATCTATTAACAGACGTCTCCGCCAGTTTTTCTCAACCCCCTCAGCTGCTAACTCTGTACAAGGGCCTTATCCGTCCATGTATGGAGTATGCTTCACATGTCTGGGGGTTCCACTCATACTGCTCTTCTAGACAGGGTGGAATCAAAAGCTTTTCGTCTCATCAACTCCTCTCCTCTAACTGACTGTCTTCAGCCTCTCTCTCACCGCCGCAATGTTGCATCTCTAGCTGTCCTCTACCGCTATTTTCATGCTGACTGCTCTTCTGATCTTGCCTACTGCATACCTCCCCTCCTCCCGCGGCCTCGCTGCACAAGACTTTTTCTTTCTCTCACCCCTATTCTGTCCACCTCTCTAACGCAAGAGTTAACCAGTATTCTCAATCATTCATCCCTTTCTCTGGTAAACTCTGGAACTCCCTGCCAGCTTCTGTATTTCCACCTTCCTATAACTTGAATTCCTTCAAGAGGGAGGTTTCAAGACACTTATTCATCAATTTTTGACTACTGCCTTGACCCTTTTATGGGACTGCCATTTCAATGCGCATTATTTTTTTTAATTGGATTTTTGTTGCCCTTGGCCAGTGTCCCTCCTACATAAAAAAAAAAAGAAAAAAACTTTTTGTTGCCATCGAAAACGGTACAAATCTTCTTTCGGTTCTGAAAAAAAAAAAAGTAATCGGAATGAAGGCAACACGTCCACTGGTTAGGTTAAGTTCCGGAAAGCCTTTTTGAAAACTCACATCATGAAGGAATGGAACAAGCTCCCGAACAGCGTCGCGCGATGAAACACAATGACCTTGTTAAAAAATCACGTCGGTGAGTGTTTTGGAAAGAATCGACGTTTAGTGTGGCAATAATTTCTCATATGAACGTTTCTCTTCGTCATCACATAAATTCTCTCTCTCTCTCTCTCTCTCTCTCTCTCTCTCTCTCTCTCTCTCTCTCTCTCTCTCTCTCTCTCTCTCTCTCTCTCTCTCTCTCCGCACCTTAAACTATTCAGCAATACCCGGCACCACGCCAGTCCCTGAACCCATTAATATTACTTTACATCCCACAAATTCCTCTGCCGAAATAGAGTTATACACCAAGCTGGAAAATAGATAAGACTCTGAAAGGGCATAGGCGATTGTAAGGCTCGGGTGGGTGTTTACTTATTCAGTGCGAGAAGGAAAGTACTGCCGCCATATTGTCTGGATGAGTTCCGCACTGAGTAAGTTTATTCTATTTACTATAAAAACACAGTACTCCCCCTATGCGAGGTTCTATTCCCTACTGGTTCGTTGAAATCTGGATTTCCTGTGGCTCTTGTGTGCGTCCAGTTCCATGTATTTCTGGGAGATGAAGTCGTGTTTTATGAAGGGCTGTAGGGTTTGTTCAATTTTGTTTTGTTAAAGTGCGCAAGGAAAACGATAATGAAGGTTTCTATATAGAGATGATTCTTTTTTTTTTTTCCTTCTTTACTTGATGTTTGTTTCACAGATTTAAGTTTTAGTACCAGATTTTTTTTTTTATTTATTTACAGACTAGATACAGACTAGAAGACATAGAAACAGACTGGGTGAAGAGTGAGAGAGGAGTTAGGCAAGGTTGTATATTGCCACCAATCCTTTTTAGCCAGTATACAGAGAAGCTAGCAGCCAGGATGAGAAGAATGAATGTAGGGGTAAGTGTGGGGAACGATAAAGTATGTGTGCTCCTTTATGCAGATGACGTAGTTGTTATGAGTGAATCGGCAGATGAGCTTCAAAGTCTGTTGGATGTTGTGGATGGCTATGGAAAAGACTTTGCAGTAAGTTTTGGCAGTGAGAAAAGCAAGCTAATGATTGTGAATAAGTCAGAGGATGAAAGTAATGTGGTATGGAGACTTGGAGAGAATGAGTTGAGACAGGTGCAACAATACAAGTACTTAGGGATGTGGATGAGTCCTAGTGGGTGTGCAAAGGCAAAGAATGAAAAGATAAGTATGGTAAACCAGTGGGTAGGTCGATTGGGAAGCGCGGCAAGGATGAGAGCAAGTAAGTATGATGTGTTGAGAGAAGTGTGGAAGAGTGTGGCTGTGCCAAGTATAATGTATGGTATGGAGGTGATTGCATGGAATGAAAGTGAAATTGATAAGTTAGAAGTGGGCCAGAATAGAGTAGCAAGGATGGCACTGAGTGCACCGAGGTGCACAGCAGTCGAAGCCTTGAGAGGTGACATGGGATGGAGCACCTTTAGGGAAAGACTCACAAAAGCCACACTTAGGTACAAGATTAGGCTTGAGAGAATGGATGATGCAAGAATAGCAAGGAAGGTGTACCTGTGGAATGAAAGTGGAAGCAAATGGAGGAAGAGATGCATGAGAATGACAGACAGGAATGGATTGCAAGTTGTGTGGGCGATAAGAATGGTTGGGAGGAACCAAAATGAGCGTGAATGGGTGGTAACAAGAGGAGGCAGAGTGGGAGCCGAATGGGATGTGAGAAAATGGAAGAATGAGATAGACAAAGAAGTGAAATGTGTGGGACTGAATGAATGGAAGAATGAAATGGAAAGAAAGAAGACCCTGGAATGGTACAAGGAGAAAGAGGCCCCGAGGTATGAAAGGTGGTATGATGGAAGCCTGGGCGGTGATCTTCTCTTCCGAGCGAGGGCACAGTGTATGGATGTGAATGCAAGGAGTTACAGGTGGTCTGAGTCCCGCAGCAAAGTGTGCCAGATGTGTGACATGGGAGAGGATGAGACGGTGGAACATGTGGTGCTGGAGTGTGTGAAGTATGCCAGAGACAGGAATGAGATGATGCAAGTGATACTGACTGAGTTAGGGCATGATAGGAATGAAAGAGTGGAGAAGACAGGAAAGGAATGGATGGTGTTGTTGCTGGGACTGTGTAGAGAGGCGAATGAAAGGATGATTGAGGCGGTGAAAGAGTTTCTGGAGAGAATGTGGCGTGCCAGGTGTATGAACAATTAGGATAGAGGATGCTGTTCGTTTCTCTTTTTTTTTGCCCCTTCTACAGGAGTTGCCGATCCAAAGGCATGGCTCAGGAGTGATCCTGAGCCACCTGTACCATCAAGATCAAGATACACCTTCACAGGAGAAAAAAAATAAATTAGAAAACGAGCGAGAAAATAAATTAGAAAACGAGCGAAAAGATAGGAAGACTATATTTGACTCTCTCTCTCTCTCTCTCTCTCTCTCTCTCTCTCTCTCTCTCTCTCTCTCTCTCTCTCTCTATATATATATATATATATATATATATATATTGGTGAAAATGTCATTTTTCTTAAACGAGAGAATTCTTGGAAAAGAAACATCAAATACAGAGCAATGTCATTTATCCAATATAGTCTTTCTATTTTTTCGCTCGTTTTCTAATTTATTTTTTCTCCCGTGAAGGTGTATCTTGATCTTGATGGTACAGGTGGCTCAGGATCACTCCTGAGCCAGGCCTTTGGATCGGCAACTCCTGTAGAAGGGGGAAAGAAAAGAGAAACGAACAGCATCCTCTATCCTAATTGTTCGTACATCTGGCACGCCACATTCTCTCCAGAAACTTTTTCACCGCCTCAATCATCCTTTCATTCGCCTTTATATATATATATATATATATATACGAGTATATATATATATATATATATATATATATATATATATATATATATATATATATATATATATATATATATATATATATATATATATATATATATATATTTTTTATGTAGGAAGGACACTGGCCAAGGGCAACAAAAATCTAATAAAAAAAAATGCCCACTGAAATGCCAGTCCCGTAAAAGGGTCAAAGCAGTGGTCAAAAATTGGTGGATAAGTGTCTTGAAACCTCCCTCTTGAAGGAATTCAAGTCATAGGAAGGTGGAAATACAGAAGCAGGCAGGGAGTTCCAGAGTTTACCAGAGAAAGGGATGAATGATTGAGAATACTGGTTAACTCTTGCGTTAGAGAGGTGGACAGAATAGGGGTGAGAGAAAGAAGAATGTCTTGTGCAGCGAGGCCGCGGAAGGAGGGGAGGCATGCAGTTAGCAAGATCAGAAGCGCAGTTAGCATGAAAATAGCGGTAAAAGACAGCTAGATATGCAACATTGCGGCGGTGAGAGAGAGGCTGAAGACAGTCAGTTAGAGGAGAGGAGTTGATGAGACGAAAAGCTTTTGATTCCACCCTGTCTAGAAGAGCAGTATGAGTGGAACCCCCCCAAACATGTGAAGCATACTCCATACATGGACGGATAAGGCCCTTGTACAGAGTTAGCAGCTGGGGGGGTGAGAAAAACTGGCGGAGACGCCTCAGAACACCTAACTTCATAGAAGCTGTTTTAGCTAGAGATGAGATGTGAAGTTTCCAGTTCAGATTATAAGTAAAGGACAGACCGAGGATGTTCAGTGTAGAAGAGGGGGACAGTTGAGTGTCACTGAAGAAGAGGGGATAGTTGTCTGGAAGGTTGTGTCGAGTTGATAGATGGAGGAATTGAGTTTTTGAGGCATTGAACAATACCAAGTTTGCTCTGCCCCAATCAGAAATTTTAGAAAGATCAGAAGTCAGGCGTTCTGTGGCTTCCCTGCGTGGTATGTTTACCTCCTGAAGGGTTGGACGTCTATGAAAAGACGTGGAAAAGTGCAGGGTGGTATCATCAGCGTAGGAGTGGATAGGACAAGAAGTTTGGTTTAGAAGATCATTAATGAATAATAAGAAGAGAGTGGGTGACAGGACAGAACCCTGAGGAACACCACTGTTAATAGATTTAGGAGAAGAACAGTGACCGTCTACCACAGCAGCAATAGAACGGTCAGAAAGGAAACTTGAGATGAAGTTACAGAGAGAAGGATAGAAACCGTAGGAGGGTAGTTTGGAAATCAAAGCTTTGTGCCAGACTCTATCAAAAGCTTTTGATATGTCCAAGGCAACAGCAAAAGTTTCACCAAAATCTCTAAAAGAGGATGACCAAGACTCAGTAAGGAAAGCCAGAAGATCACCAGTAGAGCGGCCTTGACGGAACCCATACTGGCGATCAGATAGAAGGTTGTGAAGTGATAGATGTTTAAGAATCTTCCTGTTGAGGATTGATTCAAAAACTTTAGATAGGCAGGAAATTAAAGCAATAGGACGGTAGTTTGAGGGATTAGAACGGTCACCCTTTTTAGGAACAGGTTGAATGTAGGCAAACTTCCAGCAAGAAGGAAAGGTAGATGTTGACAGACAGAGCTGAAAGAGTTTGACTAGGCAAGGTGCAAGCACGGAGGCACAGTTTCGGAGAACAATAGGAGGGACCCCATCAGGTCCATAAGCCTTCCGAGGGTTTAGGCCAGCGAGGGCGTGGAAAACATCATTACGAAGAATTTTAATAGATGGCATGAAGTAGTCAGAGGGTGGAGGAGAGGGAGGAACAAGCCCAGAATCGTCCAAGGTAGAGTTTTTAGCAAAGGTTTGAGCAAAGAGTTCAGCTTTAGAAATAGATGTGATAGCAGTGGTGCCATCTGGTTGAAATAGAGGAGGGAAAGAAGAAGAAGCAAAGTTATTGGAGATATTTTTGGCTAGATGCCAGAAATCACGAGGGGAGTTAGATCTTGAAAGGTTTTGACATTTTCTGTTAATGAAGGAGTGTTTGGCTAGTTGGAGAACAGACTTGGCATGGTTCCGGGCAGAAATATAAAGAGCATGAGATTCTGGTGATGGAAGGCTTAAGTACCTTTTGTGGGCCACCTCTCTATCATGTATAGCACGAGAACAAGCTGTGTTAAACCAAGGTTTAGAAGGTTTAGGACGAGAAAAAGAGTGAGGAATGTACGCCTCCATGCCAGACACTATCACCTCTGTTATGCGCTCAGCACACAAAGACGGGTCTCTGACACGGAAGCAGTAGTCATTCAAAGGAAAATCAGCAAAATACCTATATATATATATATATATATATATATATATATATATATATATATATATATATATATATATATATATATATATATATATATATATATATATATATATATATATATATATATATATATATATATATATATATATAGCAACAGAAAAGAAGAAAATTAAGAACATAAGAACATAAGAAATAAGGGAAGCTGCAAGAAGCGACCAGGCTTACACGTGGCAGTCCCTGTATGAAATATACCTACCTATTTCCATCTGTTATCCCCATCCATAAACCTGTCTAATTTTCTCTTAAATCTCTCTAATGTCCTAGCACTAACAACATGATTACTGAGTCCGTTCCACTCATCTACCACTCTATTTGAGAACCAATTTTTTCCTATCTCCTTCCTAAACCTAAATTTTTTAAGCTTGAACCCGTTATTTCTTGTTCCCTGGATGCTGATCCTAAGAATTTTGCTTACATCTCCCTTGTTATAACCCTTATACCACTTAAAGACTTCTATCAGGTCCCCTCTTAACCTACGTCTCTCTAGAGAATGTAAATTTAACCGCTTCAACCTCGCTTCGTAAGGAATACTCCTCATCCCCTGTATCCTTTAAGTCATTCTCCTCTGTACTGATTCTAATAGACCTATATCTTTCCTGTAATGTGGGGACCAGAACTGCACAGCGTAGTCTAGATGTGGTCTGACCAGCGCCAAGTATAACTTTAATATTACTTCCGGCCTTCTACTTTTAACACTCCTAAAAATGAATCTTAGTACCCTATTTGCCTTGTTTCTGGCTTCTATGCATTGTTTTCCTAGACGGAGTTCAGAGCTAACTATAACTCCTAAATCTTTCTCGTACCCTGTACCTACCAGAGTTTGGTTGTTTAATGTGTACCTATTGTGTGGGTTTCCTCTACCTACGCTAAGTTCTTTGCATTTATTGATATTTAATTGCATTTGCCATCTATCCGTCCATTCATTCATCCTATCTAAATCTGCCTGCAGTGCGATGCATCCGATTCTGACCTAATTAATCTACCTATCTTTGTGTCATCCGCAAATTTACTAACATCACTACTAATTCCACTATCTAAGTCATTGATATATATTAGAAATAATAATGGCCCTAATACTGATCCCTGTGGCACCCCACTAATTACATGACCCCATTCGGATTTCGAGCCGTTTATTACAACTCTATGTCGCCTGTTACCAAGCCATGACCCTATCCAGCCTAACACCTTCCCATCTATCCCATGTACCCTAACCTTTCTCAGGAGCCTTTGATGGGGTACCCTGTCAAATGCTTTACTAAAGTCCAGATATAAGATGTCATAACTATCACCATTATCTACTGCTTCGTACACTCTTCTGTAAAAACTTAACAAGTTTGTCAGGCAAGACTTTCCCTTTGTGAAGCCATGCTCTGACTGATTTATCAAGTTATGCAAAGATTCTAATTGTCTAAATGTTCCCTAATGTTCCTCGCTATTATTGACTCCAATAATTTACCCACAACTGAAGTTAAGCTGACAGGTCTAAAGTTTTATCTCCTTTTTTAAAGATAGGTACTACATTAGCCTGCCTCCACATTACTGGTACCTCATCTGACTCAGGTGATTTCCTAAAGATAGAAACTAACGGCTCACTAATAACCTCTTTGCATTCCTTAAGTACTCTGGGATATATTTCATCAGGTCCTGGTGTCTTGAACGGCGATTATCCTGTGCTTGGTTTTTCTACTGTAAGGAGAAAAACCTTTCTGTAAGTATTTGTTTTTATATAAACAAATACTTACAGAAAGGCTTAAAATTGCACGTTGAGTATGGAATTGTTTAAAAAGCCTATGATAGTATACATACTATACATACTTAACATAAAGATAATAATACTAATACAATAATACAGTAAAAATTTAAAGCGCCAGTGGGGACAGGTGCGTGCTACGCCAGCTGTGGGCTGCCAGCTTCACCTGGTGCGTGGACATGTCCTGCACTTGGGGCGTGGCCGCCGTGAACATGTTCCACAGCAGCGAAGTCCTGGCTGTGTAGGTGCGCTGGTGTTGGCTAGAGCGAGATCGAGGCACCTTCACTAGCTCGTCGCTACTGGCCGCAGCTCTGGTGCACCTCTGCACTGTGTGTGGCAGCAGCCTCAGGGGGTCAAGGTGAGGGACCCTCTGCACCTGAGTTTTGTGGCACACCACTAGCGCCGACACGTCCCGGCGGTGCTCCAGTGACGTTACTGGTGCTGGGTGATGTTGGTCGTCATCGGTGGCCACCAAGCGCAGGTCTCTCTCTCTCTCTCTCTCTCTCTCTCTCTCTCTCTCTCTCTCTCTCTCTCTCTCTCTTATAACTTTCAATAAGGTTGTTTTTCGGGTAGCTTTATTTATTTTCCCCTACTTCGATCATACGGTTAATTTTCCTATACTTTCCATAAGGTACATTTTCAAGTACCTATATTAATGTTCCCATACTTCGATCATACAGTTTATTTTCCCTTAGCTTCCAATAAGGCTCATTCTCGAGTAATTTGGTTATAGATATGCGAATAATAAAATATGCGAAGAAGAAACAAAGGAAAACTGGCCATGCAAAAAAACGTGATTCCCTCTCTCTCGCTCTGTCTCTGCCAAGGCAGCAGGTGGTCACGAAAATACGTGCATTGCTCACATGATGGCCGCCGCACACGGCGGTGTTGTTATTTACTTGTCCTGATAGCTTAATCTAACCTAACCTAACCTAACCTAACCTAACCTAACCTACCCTAACCTAACCTACCCTAACCTAGCCTAACCTAACCTAACCTATCCTAACCTACCCCTTTCCCCCCTCCCCCCTCCCAAGACAGCACTCCCTCCCCCCTCCAGGCTGTCTTCCCTCCCCCCTCCCCCCTCCCACCTAACCTATCCCCTCCCACCTAACCTATCCCCTCCCCCCTCCCCCCTCCCCCCCTCCCCGGGCAGCCGACTGCCCTGTGGGGCCGGCTGCCCCCCTCAGTCAGGGAAGTACTCCAGCAGGGCGGAGTACACCACCAGGGTGAGGGACAGGGTCTGTGCAATGGCGAGCAGGTTGTCCCACAGGCCGTAGGACAACCTGCTTCCAGCCCTGCCCCTCCCCTGGCGAGCCTTCCCTGGCTGGGGGAGTTGGCGCTGTGGTGGTGGGGAAGGGGCCACCACTCCCTTCCCCACTCCTCGGAGGACGAGCCCCGCTCCCTCGTCCTCCGCGGGGGTCGTGGCGCTCCTGGCCTCCTTTTGCCCCTCCTCCGGGCTGGGGGCCGAGACCCACAGGCCCAGGCCATCCTTCCCCGGGCTGGCCGCCACCACCTGGCCAGCCTCAGGGGCGGGTCCGGCCTCCTTCCCTGGGCTGGCCGCCACCACCTGGCCAGCCTCAGGGGAGGGGCCGACCTCGTGTCCCAGGCTGGCCGCCACCACCTGGCCAGCCTCTGGGGCGGGGCAGGCTTCGTGCCCTGGGCTGGCCGCCACCACCTGGCCAGCCTCAGGGGCGTGGCCGGCCTCGTGCCCCGGGCTGGCCACCACCACCTGGCCAGCCTCTGGGGCGGGGCCGGCCTCCTGCCCCGCCTCTGGGACGCGGACAGCCTGGTCCTCCTGGGGGGGCTTGGGGCGGCTGCCCACTCTCTTGCTGTTGCAAAAGAGCACGGGGCAGCCCTGCCCCTGCCCCCCGTGGACACCCAGACCTCCGGCCAGGCTGAAGTACAAAACGGCGTGACGCCCCGCCGTAGTGTACTTCAGTCCGGCCAGGAGGTCCCTCAGGGGCAGGTCCTGACAGAAGACTGTTGCGCCTCCTGCCAGGCAGTGCACCCTGATGGGTGTCTCCTGGTCCAAGGCGGCCAGCTTGTCCATATTCAGGCTGGCCGCCTGATCCGACACGAGGGGCTTCGCCCCCCCCTCGGCCCCTTGCCGGAAGGTAAAGGAGGCCAGAGAGCGCCTCCCCCTCCCACAGCAGCCCCCTGAGCGGGGGCGGGACAGCCTCACGGCGTCCACGCCACACTCGCCCAGGAGGCTCAGCCGTGCCTCCACTGACAGTCGACTGCTTTTTCCTCCCATCCTAGTTCTCATGAAATTAAAAATATACCTTGGTTCAGTTTTGGCTGAGTGGCGAAAAGTAGGATGGTGGTGAACAGACCGCCTGAGAGAGAGAGAGAGAGAGAGAGAGAGAGAGAGAGAGAGAGAGAGAGAGAGAGAGAGAGAGAGAGAGAGAGAGGTTGAGTAATATTGACTGATTGATATATTTTGTTTGCCTTTTGTAACATTAATGCATTTCTGCATTTCATACACAGTTCAATACGTAAGGCCAGGTCCATCAAGCCGAAGCTTTTATACAGACCTGAATAAAGAATGACACAAGTAGCGCAAATGTTTACACCCTGACTTGTTCCTATTTGAGCCGCCATTTTGCACATGATAGAGGTAATAATAGACTACTTGTTTTGTTGTTTGCAGCACATGACACAATAATGAGTGATGGAGTGTATAGTATGCTATACTGTGCCACATATATGTTCACATACGTGAACTTCGCGAACACAAACACAGGTACAGTCTTGCATCCTCTATAGAGAAGGAAGGGAAGGGAAGGCATCGTCTCTAAATACAACACACACACACACACACACACACACACACACACACACACACACACACACACACACACACACACACACACACACACAGGCACACATGTAGGTGATTCTACGGACCACAGATTTTAAATAGAACCTTGGTCAGGCGCAATGCAAGAACGAGTAAGATCGAGTTGAGGGTCTGAAAAAAGACACCATTATGAATGTGCGTCCTTTCATTCCTCCCTCCCTCCCTCTCTCCATCCCTCCCTCCCTCTCTCCCACGTTTTTCCACCTCTGGTCGCCCTCGGGTCATATTTTTTTCCAGCATGGCGCGCCGCCTGTGCCACCATAACTCAGCCTAACTCTAACAGCACAGCGGCATGGCAAGGCTTTGAATCATACCTCACAACTCTGGCCGTGTGTTATGTGTGAGTCAGTGTCCAGGAGGAAGGAGGGGGCAGGGATAAGGGGGCAGGGAGGAGGGGGGACGGAAGAGGCGGGGGTGCTTCCCCTTCACCACCGTGACTCATTATCAAGTTGGTGACCTCCTGACTTAGTGACTTGGTTCGTGTAGCCGTGCAAGTGTTGGCATGCCCTTGCGCTCAGTGAGTCAGTCAGTCATTCACACAGGAAGGAAGGGAGGCGGGCGGGAAGACGGGTATTAGCGCCCTGTTCTCGCCTCGCCTCACGTCATTACAGTCGCCCCAATCCCAGGTATATAACACACCGGTGCCTGTCCGTCTCCTGCAGCAGCTCCTGAGTGGCTCGTTAGCCTCAGTGAGGGCGTGGTGGGCGACAGGCTGACGTGTCACTGACGTGTTTGTGGCAGCCTTGCCTTGCGATTATTTGGCGTCTCCGACCTTCACGGCGCCTTACTCTCTCATCAGGCGTAGTTTTCTCAGACTTTGTGTCTTTCTTTGTTCTCACCCCCTCCTGGAACCACAACAAAATAAGAGAAACATCTTTTTTCTTCGTGATAATGTAACCTTTCTTTCTCCCTTCCCCTCAGACTTTCCTAGAACCCTTCCTGCACTGATGATAATTCTGCATAACAACCCACAGGAAATAATCGCCTTATTAGAGCAACACCTTCTTGTTCTGATGATGCGTGTGTATCCCGGTCACTGGTTGTAATCCTGTTAAATCTTCCTTGTCTGTTTTGTTTATTCTCTCTCTCTCTCTCTCTCTCTCTCTCTCTCTCTCTCTCTCTCTCTCTCTCTCTCTCTCTCTCTCTCTCTCTCTCTCTCTCTCTCTCTCTCTCTCTCTCTCTCTCTCATCATTACCTACACCCTCGAAACCCTTCTCGCTCAAGGTCACCACGAGAGGAATTGTTGTAAAGTTGCGAGGCCCCATCACGCACACTGCACCACTTGTGTCTGGCTCACAGAGGGGAAGGGCTGGCTGAGGTCTGAGGAAAGTGTGCAGTAGTAGTGCTAGTAGTAGTAGTAGTAGTAGTAGTAGTAGTAGTAGTAGTAGTAGTAATAGGATGAACGTGTAGGTGTGACGGCTGAGGTGCTGAGGGTGTAGCGATGAGCATGGTGGAAGGGTGGTGTGTGTGTGTGTGTGTGTGTGTGTGTGTGTGTGTGTGTGTGTGTGTGTGTGTGTGTGTGTGTGTGTCCCTGAGGAGAGGGGAGAGGGAAGGCTCGCTAGTGTCAAGGCAACAGCATGCAATTTTTACTCTGTGCTATTTCTCATCTATTTTTTCTGCAAACATACCTTCTATATAGGTAAAGCAGTAATAGTAGTAGTAGTAGCAGCAGCACTTTTAGTAGTAGTAGTAGTAGTAGTAGTAGTAGTAGAGGTAGTCGTAGTAGTAGCAGTGATAGACGATGATAAGGATGTGGATGGGACAGTCGAGGTAGGGAGGGAAATAAGGGAGAAGCAGTGACGTGATAGGCTGCAGTGTATTAAATGTGTGTGTGTGTGTGTGTGTGTGTGTGTGTGTATGTGTGTGTGTGTGTGTGTGTGTGTGTGTGTGTGTGTGTGTGTGTGTGTGTGTGTGTGTGTGTGCGCGCCTTCATTCAAGCCTGGCGAGGCGGGGGAAGTATTTTGCACGAAAGGGAAGGTGTGATTACGGACGTGGCCACAGGGATTGTGTAAGAGAGAGAGAGAGAGAGAGAGAGAGAGAGAGAGAGAGAGAGAGAGAGAGAGAGAGAGAGAGAGAGAGAGAGAGAGTATTTACCTGAGTGCAGAAGGAACGATACGCACAAGAGAAGGAGATGAATGGCAGTAATCTTGTCCCTCATTGTTTTCCTGTCGTATATCCGAGGGTCTCACAGTATTCTATTATGATTACTTATTATTTTTCAAAAGCAATATTAATTCAATCAACTCACGTAGGAGTGCGGCAATACAATAAATGAAGCAACTTTTTTTATTTTATTTTTTTCCATTCCCGCGAAAATAAAAAAAATAAATAAATAAATAAAAGGAGTCATAGCATCAGCCTTCATTTCTGTCCACTTTACTTAATAAGATATCTCCATAATTATTCATAGGGCTCACCTTCATTACGTAATGGTAATATCTAATTGGCTTTGTCTGCTCTCTCGTCGGAAGCTTCGGAGACAAGCAGGACCATCCCTCGCTGTCATGCAAAGCTTTCACCAGTAATGATATTGATGATAACAATAACTGTTGTCACCGTAATCACCAAACGTGCCAAATAGTATCGTCCATTGTGTCAGAATGTAAACCTTTTATTTTTTTAAAGATTGTTTTGGGAGTTACTTTACCTGTCCTACCTGTGAGTGTTGTTAGTGAGAAGAAAGTTATTTTTTCCTTATTTTTTATGAGTAGTTAAAATAATAATACTCTTTTCGTATAATATTTTTGGTATTTTTTTTTTTTTTTTGTATTTACCTTTAATCCTGCCTGTCTTACCTGTGGCTATTAATATTTCAAGTGACAAGGTGATTATTCCTTGTTCTCTTTTTCCATGTAGATTAAAAAGACAGCAATCTTCTTTCGCGTAACATTTTTGTCCTCTTTTTTTTTTTTTTTTTTTTTTAGGTAACTCTAGCTTTAGTTCCACCTGTCATGTTGTCCTTCATCTGTGTTTATTAATAGCTAAGGTGAGAGGAGAGTTATTATCCATTACTTTTTATTGAATTGTTAGGAAATAATGATCCTCTATTCTTGTAATATTTCCTGCTTTTCTGTTTATATAATTACCTTTAATTCCATCTGTCTTACCTGTGGCTACTAACAGTTGAGGTGAGAAAGTGATTATTATTCCTTGCTCTCCTTGTTGTGCATTTCCAAAAGACAATAATCCTCTTTCCTATAACATTTTTTCTTTTCTTTATGTATTTACCTTTCATTGAACCTGTCCTCTTCTCTTCTACCTGTGTTTATTGATAGCACAGGTGAGAACAAGGAAATTACTCTTTACTGTCTCAGTTTTGTATTTCAGTAAGTAATGTTCCTTCTGTGTGATTGTTACTAAGTTATTTGTGTATTTACCTTTCATCTCACCTGCCTTACCTGTGTGTGTTCACTCCTTAGGTGAGAAAGTTATTAGTCTTGGTTCTCCTTTTGTGGCGATGGAAAATATTAATTACCTTGTTGTTGTTATATTATTTAGTTCAGGTGTTGTATCTACCCGTAGTGTTTATCTCTTATTTACCTTTGCATGTTAATTGCACAGGTGAGACTGATTCTTCTTGTCTCTCTTGCTCTTGGTAGTGTTGCTAGGAAAGAAATCACCTTGTTGTTGTTGTTGTTGTTGTTGTTTTTGTTGTTGTAGTTGTTATTATTATTATTATCATTATTATTATTGTTAATATTATTATTATTATTATTATTATTATTATTATTATTATTATTATTATTATTATTATTATTATTATTATTATTATTACCATTATTATTATTAATTAGTTGTTGTGTGTAAATATTTACCTTTGATGTATCCTGCCGTACCTGTGTGTACTAATTGTTTAGACAAGAAAGTGCTCATAAATTGTTCTCATTTTGTAATTTTGCTGAAATAGTAATCATCTTATTTTTGTGTTATTATTTTGTTTTGGTGTTTATCTGTTTACGTTTGACATTTACCTGCTCTGCCTGTGGACATTAATTCCTCAGATTGTTGTTGAAAAGTAATCTCTTTGTTTTGCATCATTATTATCTAGTCATCATGTTTATCTGTTTGCCTTTAATATTTACCAGTCCTTCCTGTGTACATTAACTTCTCGGTGGGGACAAAACAATCATTCCTGACTCTGTAGTGTAGACAGGAACAAAAGTCAATCATCCTCCTTTATGTAATAATTTTCCTTTCTTATGTATATGCATCAACCTTTTTTTTTTTTTTTCTCTCTCTCTCTCTCTCATGCTAACTCATTTTTCTACATTTTTATTTATTTTTGTTTATTTTCTCCTTGTCTAATAACATAATTTGTAATTCCCTTTTGTGTAATAACTTCCTTTCTTTATTTATGCATCTACTTTGTTTTTTTTCCTTTTTAAGCTTCTTTTTCCTTTCTTTTTCTTTTTCCAGTAAAATAATTAATAATACTCCTTTGTATAAGCTTTCTTTTGTTGTCTATGTACCAACAACTGTTTTTTTCCCTTCTTTTATCCTCATTTTTTCCTTCTTTTTTTTTTTTTTTCTTTCCTCTTTTTTTAACATTTTTATTGCTCTTCTCTGTTTAGGCGTTTCTGTACCTCGTTCCCTGTGCTTGTGTCATACATCAGGCGAGGACAGGATGGCTACAAGTATTCTTTATCCTCATTTGTACTGTAACGAAGTTCAGATTTTCTTTTCTTGTAGCTTTGTTAACACTTTACTGCCAATGACAATGTGACACTTACTACTTCATCTCTCCATAGACTAACATTTTTTAACCTTTTTTTGCGACCTCAGCACCCCTTGCGTCTAGTCTGGACACTCCCGCGCCCGTTAATTCTAATATCTGGTTGTATTAACTACAGTTGTATTAACAGTTGAAAATGAGGCTAACTTCATCAAATATGAAAGTACACTCCCGATAGTTTGGTGTGCCTTGCAAGGAGCGTTTACATTGTACCGCCTTACAATATACGCAGCATTTTTCAGTACCCCCTAAAATTGATCTCGGCACCACATGTTCAGAAACACACACTGCCCTTTACGATTCTGACTGGGCCACTAAAACATTTGAGACTCGATCACTCCTGTTGATGTCACTTCGCGCTTTGAAATCACACACTGCGCTTACACTAGACCCTTTGATCTACTTGTCACCGCCACGAACGAATGGAAATGTGTAGCAATCTGACAGAATAATTTCAAAAGACGTAAACAATGAGGTGCTTGGAACCTCCCGGGGCCTGCTGTTCTATTTCGGCTCTGTGTGTTATTTATCTAAGGTAACCCAAGTGAAGTGAAACGTGTGTCATTAACAGTCAAGAGGTCAAATTGGAGCCATTCAGTGGGTTAGTAGCTCAGGGGGAGAGAAAATGAAACCAAGCAAAGTTTAGACAACATAAATACTTTTTTTGACGGCAGCAGGTGGTACTTCGTCAGAACTTTACTTATTCTGAGGCTAAGGAGCAGAAGGAGGCGCGCAAGATACTACTCCAGAAAATATGATGATGAGGAAAATGAAGTTAGACATTGAGGAGGAGGGGGAGAGAAAAGTCCAGAATCATGGAATAAGAAGCCGAGAGAAAGACGGAAAGAAGAGGAGAGCTACAGAAAAAAATGAAGAAAGAGAAAAGAGAGGGAAAGAAGAGGAGAGGCTGAAAAAAGTCACGGTAAAGGAATAGAAGAGACGGAAAGAAGAGGAAAAATACAAAAAAAAAAAATAGGTCACAGAAAAAGAAAAAGAAGAGGATATAGAGGGAAAGAGAGAAAGAAGAGGAGAGATAGAAAAAAAAGTCACAGAAAGAGAAAATAAGAAGAG